>NC_090344.1:31839304-32011742 GCF_035084215.1 Heptranchias perlo | reverse complement strand
TCCTCTCCCTTCCCTCACTCCTTCTCCTCACCCTCTCCCTTCCCCCACTCCTTCTCCTCACCCTCTCCCTTCCCTCACTCCTTCTCCTCACCCTCTCCCTTCCCCCGACTGCTCCTCCTCACCCTCTCCCTTCCCCCTCACTCCTTCTCCTCACCCTCTCCTTCCCTCACTCCTTCTCCTCACCCTCTCCCTTCCCCACTCCTTCTCCTCACCCTCTCCCTTCCCTCACTCCTTCTCCTCACCCTCTCCCTTCCCCCTCACTCCTTCTCCTCACCCTCTCCCTTCCCACTCACTCCTTCCTCCTCACCCTCTCCCTTCCCCCTCACTCCTTCTCCTCACCCTCTCCCTTCCCCTCACTCTTCTCCTCACCCTCTCCCTTCCCCACTCCTCCTCCTCACCCTCTCCCTTCCCACTCACTCCTTCTCCTCACCCTCTCCCTTCCCCCCACTTCTTCTCCTCACCCTCTCCCCTTACCCCTCACTCCTTCTCCTCACCCTCTCCCCTTCCCCCACTTCCTTCTCCTCACCCTCTCCCTTCCCCCTCACTCCTTCTCCTCACCCTCTCCCTTCCCCCCCACTTCCTTCTCCTCACCCTCTCCTTCCCTCACTCCTTCTCCTCACCCTCTCCCTTCCCCCACTCCTGCTCCTCTCCCTCCCCCTCTCCCTCTCACTCCTCTCCTCACCCTCTCCCTTCCCCCACTCCTTCTCCTCACCCTCGTCCCTTCCCCTCACTCCTTCTCCTCACCCTCTCCCTTCCCCACTCCTCTCCTCACCCTCTCCTTCCCCCACTCCTTCTCCTCACCCTCTCCTTCCCCCACTCCTTCTCCTCACCCTCTCCCTTCCCCCACTCCTCTCCTCACCCTCTCCCTTCCCCCACTCCTTCTCCTCACCCTCTCCCTTCCCCCACTCCTGCTCCTCACCCTCTCCCTTCCCCTCACTCCTTCTCCTCACCCTCACCCTTCCCCCACTCCTCCTCCTCACCCTCTCCCTTCCCCCACTCCTTCTCCTCACCCTCTCCCTTCCCCCACTCCTTCTCCTCACCCTCTCCCTTCCCCTCACTCCTTCTCCTCACCCTCTCCCTTCCCCCACTCCTCTCCTCACCCTCTCCTTCCCCCACTCCTTCTCCTCACCCTCTCCCTTCCCCTCACTCCTTCTCCTCACCCTCTCCCTTCCCCCACTCCTTCTCCTCACCCTCTCCCTTCCCCTCACTCCTTCTCCTCACCCTCTCCCTTCCCCCCACTCCTCTCCTCACCCTCTCCCTTCCCACTCACTCCTTCTCCTCACCCTCTCCCTTCCCCCACTCCTCTCCTCACCCTCTCCCTTCCCCCTCACTCCTTCTCCTCACCCTCTCCCTTCCCCTCACTCCTTCTCCTCACCCTCTCCCTTCCCCCACTCCTTCTCCTCACCCTCTCCCTTCCCCTCACTCCTTCTCCTCACCCTCTCCCTTCCCCCTCACCCTCTCCCTTCCCCCACTCCTTCTCCTCACCCTCTCCCTTCCCCACTCCTTCTCCTCACCCTCTCCCTTCCCCACTCCTGCTCCTCACCCTCCCCCTTCCCCACTCCTTCTCCTCACCCTCTCCTTCCCCCCACTCCTCCTCTCACCCTCTCCCTTCCCTCACTCCTTCTCCTCACCCTCCCCTTCCCTCACTCCTTCTCCTCACCCTCTCCCTTCCCCCACTCCTTCTCCTCACCCTCTCCCTTCCCCCACTCCTCTCCTCACCCTCTCCTTCCCCACTCCTCTCCTCACCCTCTCCCTTCCCCCACTCCTTCTCCTCACCTCTCCCTTCCCCCACTCCTGCTCCTCACCCTTCCTCCTCACTCCTTCTCCTCACCCTCTCCCTTCCCCACTCCTTCTCCTCACCCTCTCCCTTCCCCTCACTCCTTCTCCTCACCCTCTCCTTCCCCCACTCCTCCTCCTCACCCTCTCCCCTTCCCCCCACTCCTTCTCCTCACCCTCTCCCTTCCCCCTCACTCCTTCTCCTCACCCTCTCCCTTCCCCACTCCTTCTCCTCACCCTCTCCCTTCCCTCACTCCTTCTCCTCACCCTCTCCCTTCCCCCACTCCTCTCCTCACCCTCTCCTTCCCCTCACTCCTTCTCCTCACCCTCTCCTTCCCCTCACTCCTTCTCCTCACCCTCTCCCTTCCCCCACTCCTTCTCCTCACCCTCTCCCTTCCCTCACTCCTTCTCCTCACCCTCTCCCTTCCCCACTCCTCCTCCTCACCCTCTCCCTTCCCCCTCACTCCTTCTCCTCACCCTCTCCCTTCCCTCACTCCTTCTCCTCACCCTCTCCCTCCCCCACTCCTTCTCCTCACCCTCTCCCCTTCCCTCACTCCTTCTCCTCACCCTCTCCCTTCCCTCACTCCTTCTCCTCACCCTCTCCCTTCCCCCTCACTCCTTCTCCTCACCCTCTCCCTTCCCCCTCACTCCTCCTCCTCACCCTCTCCCTTCCCCCTCACTCCTTCTCCTCACCCTCTCCCTTCCCCCTCACTCCTTCTCCTCACCCTCTCCCTTCCCCACTCCTCCTCCTCACCCTCTCACTCCTTCTCCTCACCCTCTCCCTTCCCCCCCACTTCTTCTCCTCACCCTCTCCCTTCCCCTCACTCCTTCTCCTCACCCTCCCCCTTCCCCCTCACGTCCTTCTCCTCACCCTCTCCCTTCCCCCCTCACTCCTTCTCCTCACCCTCTCCCTTCCCCCCACTCCTTCTCCTCACCCTCTCCTTCCCTCACTCCTTCTCCTCACCCTCTCCCTTCCCCCACTCCTGCTCCTCACCCTCTCCCTTCCCCTCACTCCTTCTCCTCACCCTCTCCCTTCCCCCACTCCTCCTCCTCACCCTCTCCTTCCTCACTCCTTCTCCTCACCCTCTCACCTTCCCTCACTCTTCTCCTCACCCTCTCCCTTCCCCCACTCCTTCTCCTCACCCTCTCCCTTCCCCCACTCCTTCTCCTCACCCTCTCCCTTCCCCCACTCCTCCTCCTCACCCTCTCCCTTCCCCACTCCTTCTCCTCACCCTCTCCCTTCCCCCACTCCTGCTCCTCACCCTTCCGCCTCACTCCTTCTCCTCACCCTCTCCCTTCCCCCACTCCTTCTCCTCACCCTCTCCCTTCCTCACTCCTTCTCCTCACCCTCTCCCTTCCCCACTCCTCCTCCTCACCCTCTCCCTTCCCCTCACTCCTTCTCCTCACCCTCTCCCTTCCCTCACTCCTTCTCCTCACCCTCTCCCTTCCCCACTCCTTCTCCTCACCCTCCCTTCCCTCACTCCTTCTCCTCACCCTCTCCCTTCCCCCACTCCTCCTCCTCACCCTCTCCCTTCCCCTCACTCCTTCTCCTCACCCTCTCCCTTCCCTCACTCCTTCTCCTCACCCTCTCCCTTCCCCCACTCCTTCTCCTCACCCCTCTCCCTTCCTCACTCCTTCTCCTCACCCTCTCCCTTCCCCACTCCTTCTCCTCACCCTCTCCCTTCCCCCTCACTCCTTCTCCTCACCCTCTCCCTTCCCACTCACTCCTTCTCCTCACCTCTCCCTTCCCCCACTCCTTCTCCTCACCCTCTCCCTTCCCCTCACTCCTTCTCCTCACCCTCTCCCTTCCCCACTCCTCCTCCTCACCCTCTCCCTTCCCCTCACTCCTTCTCCTCACCCTCTCCCTTCCCCACACTTCTTCTCCTCACCCTCTCCCTTCCCCCACTCCTTCTCCTCACCCTCTCCCTTCCCCTCACTCCTTCTCCTCACCCTCTCCCTTCCCCCTCACTCCTTCTCCTCACCCTCTCCCTTCCCCCCCACTCCTTCTCCTCACCCTCTCCCTTCCCCACTCCTTCACCCACTCCTCCTCCTCACCCTCTCCCTTCCCCCACTCCTCCTCCTCACCCTCTCCCTTCCCCCACTCCTCCTCCTCACCCTCTCCCTTCCCCACTCCTCCTCCTCACCCTCTCCCTTCCCCCACTCCTTCTCCTCACCCTCTCCCTTCCCCACTCCTTCTCCTCACCCTCTCCCTTCCCCCTCACTCCTTCTCCTCACCCTCTCCCTTCCCCCACTCCTTCTCCTCACCCTCTCCCTTCCCCCACTCCTCCTCCTCACCCTCTCCCTTCCCTCTCACTCCTTCTCCTCACCCTCTCCCTTCCCCCACTCCTCCTCCTCACCCTCTCCCTTCTCCTCACCCTCTCCCTTCCCCCACTCCTCCTCCTCACCCTCTCCCTTCCCCCACTCCTTCTCCTCACCCTCTCCCTTCCCCCACTCCTTCTCCTCACCCTCTCCCTTTCCCTCACTCCTTCTCCTCACCCTCTCCCTTCCCCCACTCCTTCTCCTCACCCTCTCCCTTACCCCCCACTCCTTCCTCCTCACCCTCTCCCTTCCCACTCACTCCTTCTCCTCACCCTCTCCCTTCCCCACTCCTCCTCCTCACCCTCTCCCTTCCCCTCACTCCATCTCCTCACCCTCTCCCTTCCCCCCCACTCCTTCTCCTCACCCTCTCCCTTCCCCCCCACTCCTTCTCCTCACCCTCTCCCTTACCCCCCACTCCTTCTCCTCACCCTCTCCCTTCCCACTCACTCCTTCTCCTCACTCCTTCTCCTCACCCTCACCCTTCCCCCACTCCTCCTCCTCACCCTCTCCCTTCCCCCACTCCTTCTCCTCACCCTCTCCCTTCCCCCACTCCTCCTCCTCAACCTCCCCTCCCCACTCACTCATTCTCCTCACCCTCTCCCTTCCCCCCACTCCTCCTCCTCACCCTCCCCCTTCCCACTCACTCCTTCTCCTCACCCTCTCCCTTCCCTCACTCCTTCTCCTCACCCTCTCCCTTCCCCCTCACTCCTCCTCCTCACCCTCTCCCTTCCCCCACTCCTTCTCCTCACCCTCTCCCTTCCCTCACTCCTTCTCCTCACCCTCTCCCTTCCCCCACTCCTTCTCCTCACCCTCTCCCTTCCCTCACTCCTTCTCCTCACCCTCTCCATTCCCCCACTCCTGCTCCTCACCCTCTCCCTTCCCTCACTCCTCCTCCTCACCCTCTCCCTTCCCACTCACTCCTTCTCCTCACCCTCTCCCTTCCCTCACTCCTTCTCCTCACCCTCTCCCTTCCCCCACTCCTTCTCCTCACCCTCTCCCTTCCTCACTCCTTCTCCTCACCCTCTCCCTTCCCCCACTCCTCGTCCACACCCTCTCCCTTCCCCCACTCCTTCTCCTCACCCTCTCCCTTCCCCACTCCTTCTCCTCACCCTCTCCCTTCCCTCACTCCTACTCCTCACCCTCTCCCTTCCCTCACTCCTTCTCCTCACCCTCTCCCTTCCCCTCACTCCTTCTCCTCACCCTCTCCCTTCCCTCACTCCTTCTCCTCACCCTCTCCCTTCCCTCACTCCTTCTCCTCACCCTCTCCCTTCCCCCACTCCTCCTCCTCACCCTCTCCCTTCCCCCACTCCTTCTCCTCACCCTCTCCCTTCCCCCTCACTCTCCTCCTCACCCTCTCCCTTCCCTCTCACTCCTTCTCCTCACCCTCTCCTTCCCCCACTCCTCCTCCTCACCCTCTCCCTTCTCCTCACCCTCTCCCTTCCCCCACTCCTCCTCCTCACCCTCTCCCTTCCCTCACTCCTTCTCCTCACCCTCTCCCTTCCCCCACTCCTTCTCCTCACCCTCTCCCTTCCCTCACTCCTCCTCCTCACCCTCTCCCTTCCCTCTCACTCCTTCTCCTCACCCTCTCCCTTCCCCCACTCCTCTCCTCACCCTCTCCCTTCTCCTCACCCTCTCCCTTCCCCCACTCCTCCTCCTCACCCTCTCCCTTCCCCCACTCCTTCTCCTCACCCTCTCCCTTCCCCCACTCCTTCTCCTCACCCTCTCCCTTCCCTCACTCCTTCTCCTCACCCTCTCCCTTCCCCCACTCCTTCTCCTCACCCTCTCCCTTACCCCCCACTCCTTCTCCTCACCCTCTCCCTTCCCACTCACTCCTTCTCCTCACCCTCTCCCTTCCCCCACTCCTCCTCCTCACCCTCTCCCTTCCCCCTCACTCCATCTCCTCACCCTCTCCCTTCCCCCCCACTCCTTCTCCTCACCCTCTCCCTTCCCCCCCACTCCTTCTCCTCACCCTCTCCCTTACCCCCCACTCCTTCTCCTCACCCTCTCCCTTCCCACTCACTCCTTCTCCTCACTCCTTCTCCTCACCCTTCCCCCACTCCTCCTCCTCACCCTCTCCCTTCCCCCACTCCTTCTCCTCACCCTCTCCCTTCCCCCACTCCTCCTCCTCAACCTCCCCCTCCCCACTCACTCCTTCTCCTCACCCTCTCCCTTCCCCCCACTCCTCCTCCTCACCCTCCCCCTTCCCACTCACTCCTTCTCCTCACCCTCTCCCTTCCCTCACTCCTTCTCCTCACCCTCTCCCTTCCCCCTCACTCCTCCTCCTCACCCTCTCCCTTCCCCCACTCCTTCTCCTCACCCTCTCCCTTCCCTCACTCCTTCTCCTCACCCTCTCCCTTCCCCCACTCCTTCTCCTCACCCTCTCCCTTCCCTCACTCCTTCTCCTCACCCTCTCCATTCCCCTCTCCCTCTCCATTTCCCCTCTCCCTCGCCCCTCACCATTACCCTCCTTCCCCTCACCCTCTCCCTCACCATTACCCTCCTTCCCCTCTCCCTTGCCCCTCACCATTACCCTCCTTCCCCTCTCCCTTGCCCCTCACCATTACCCTCCTTCCCCTCTCCCTTGCCCCTCACCATTACCCTCTTTCCCCTCTCCCTCGCCCCTCACCATTACCCTCCTTCCCCTCACCCTCTCCCCTCACCATTACCCTCCTTCCCCTCTCCCTTGCCCCTCACCATTACCCTCTTTCCCCTCTCCCTCGCCCCTCACCATTACCCTCCTTCCCCTCTCCCTTGTCCCTCACCATTACCCTCCTTCCCCTCTCCCTCGTCCCTCACCATTACCCTCCTTCCCCTCTCCCTCGCCCCTCACCATTACCCTCCTTCCCCTCACCATTACCCTCCTTCCCCTCACCCTCTCCCCTCACCATTACCCTCCTTCCCTCTCCCTTGCCCCTCACCATTACCCTCCTTCCCCTCTACCTTGCCCCTCACCATTACCCTCTTTCCCCTCTCCCTCGCCCCTCACCATTACCCTCCTTCCCCTCTCCCTCGTCCCTCACCATTACCCTCCTTCCCCTCTCCCTTGTCCCTCACCATTACCCTCCTTCCCCTCTCCCTTGCCCCTCACCATTACCCTCTTTCCCCTCTCCCCTCACCATTACCCTCCTTCCCCTCACCCTCTCCCCTCACCATTACCCTCCTTCCCCTCTCCCTTGCCCCTCACCATTACCCTCTTTCCCCTCTCCCTCGCCCCTCACCATTACCCTCCTTCCCCTCACCCTCTCCCCTCACCATTACCCTCCTTCCCCTCTCCCTTGCCCCTCACCATTACCCTCCTTCCCCTCTCCCTTGCCCCTCACCATTACCCTCCTTCCCCTCTCCCTTGCCCCTCACCATTACCCTCCTTCCCCTCTCCCTTGCCCCTCACCATTACCCTCCTTCCTCTCTCCCTCGCCCCTCACCATTACCCTCTTTCCCCTCTCCCTCGCCCCTCACCATTACCCTCTTTCCCCTCTCCCTCGCCCCTCACCATTACCCTCCTTCCCCTCACCCTCTCCCCTCACCATTACCCTCCTTCCCCTCTCCCTTGCCCCTCACCATTACCCTCCTTCCCCTCTCCCTTGCCCCTCACCATTACCCTCCTTCCCCTCTCCCTTGCCCCTCACCATTACCCTCTTTCCCCTCTCCCTCGCCCCTCACCATTACCCTCCTTCCCCTCACCCTCTCCCCTCACCATTACCCTCCTTCCCCTCTCCCTTGCCCCTCACCATTACCCTCTTTCCCCTCTCCCTCGCCCCTCACCATTACCCTCCTTCCCCTCTCCCTTGTCCCTCACCATTACCCTCCTTCCCCTCTCCCTCGTCCCTCACCATTACCCTCCTTCCCCTCTCCCTCGCCCCTCACCATTACCCTCTTTCCCCTCACCATTACCCTCCTTCCCCTCTCCCTTGCCCCTCACCATTACCCTCCTTCCCCTCTACCTTGCCCCTCACCATTACCCTCTTTCCCCTCTCCCTCGCCCCTCACCATTACCCTCTTTCCCCTCTCCCTCGCCCCTCACCATTACCCTCCTTCCCCTCTCCCTCGTCCCTCACCATTACCCTCCTTCCCCTCTCCCTTGTCCCTCACCATTACCCTCCTTCCCCTCTCCCTTGCCCCTCACCATTACCCTCTTTCCCCTCTCCCTCGCCCCTCACCATTACCCTCCTTCCCCTCACCCTCTCCCCTCACCATTACCCTCCTTCCCCTCTCCCTTGCCCCTCACCATTACCCTCTTTCCCCTCTCCCTCGCCCCTCACCATTACCCTCCTTCCCCTCACCCTCTCCCCTCACCATTACCCTCCTTCCCCTCACCCTCTCCCCTCACCATTACCCTCCTTCCCCTCACCCTCCTTCTCCTCACCCTCTCCCCTCACCATTACCCTCCTTCCCCTCACCCTCTCCCCTCACCATTACCCTCCCTCTCTCCCCTCTCCTCACCCTTCCCACCCCCTCTCTCCCCCCTCCTTCTCCTCACCCTTCCCACCCCCTCCCTCCCCTTCTCCTCACCCTCCCTCCCCTTCTCCTCACCCTCCCTCCCCTTCTCCTCACCCTCCCCACCCCCTCCCTCCCCTTCTCCTCACCCTTCCCACCCCCTCCCTCCCTTCTCCTCACCCTTCCCACCCCCTCCCTCTCCCCCCCCTTCTCCTCCCTCCCCCCCTCCCCTCACCCTTCCCACCCCCTCCCTCTCCCCTCCCCTCACCCTTTCCACCCCCTCCCCTCACCCTTCCCACCCCCTCCCCTCACCCTTCCCACCCCCTCCCTCTCCCCCCTCCCTCCTCCTCACCCCCCCACCCCCTTCTCCTCACCCTCCCCCCCCTTCTCCTCACCCTCCCCCCCCTTCTCCTCACCCTCCCCCCCCTTCTCCTCACCCTCCCCCCCCCTTCTCCTCACCCTCCCCCCCTTCTCCTCACCATTACTCTCCCCTCACCCTTCCCACCCCCTCCCCTCACCCTTCCCACCCCCTCCCTCTCCCCCCTCCCTCCTCCTCACCCCCCCCACCCCCTCCTCCTCACCCTTCCCACCCCCTCCCTCTCTCCCCCCCTTCTCCTCACCCTCCCCTCCCCTTCTCCTCACCCTCCCCCCCCTTCTCCTCACCCTCCCCCCCCTTCTCCTCACCCTCCCCCCCCCCCTCTCCTCACCCTCCCCTCCCCTTCTCCTCACCCTCCCCCCCCTTCTCCTCACCCTCCCCCCCCCTTCTCCTCACCCTCCCCCTCCTTCTCCTCACCCTTCCCACCCCCTCCCCTCACCCTTCCCACCCCCTCCCCTCACCCTTCCCACCCCCTCCCTCTCCCCCCCCCTCCCTCCTCCTCACCCCCTCCCCTTCTCCTCACCCTTCCCACCCCCTCCCCTTCTCCTCACCCTCTCCCCCCCCCTTCTCCTCACCATTACTCTCCCCCCCCCTTCTCCTCACCATTACTCTCCCTCTCCCTCCCCAGCCCCTGACCTCCCGCGACAGCGCTCCTCCGGCCACCGGCGGCCTCGCTCCTCAGGTGGACAGTCCGGCCGGGCCCCCGGGTCGGAGAGGTGCCGGAGGCGGTGTGGCCCGCTCCCCAGGCCCCACCATCGGGCCCCCCTTACCTTGTTGATCCGTTTCTGCGCCATTGCCGCCGGCCTCGAGCCCCAGACTCGCCGCAACAATCCGCGCCGCGCTGACGTCACCGGCCCCGACACACGCATGCGCAGCGACACAATCGGGGCGACGACGCAGGCGCATTGAACGCCAATCACAAGCCCAGGGGAGGCACGGCCCAGAAATTGGTTGATGCGGGCGGGAAACGGGCGATTGTGACGTTCCGCCCAAACCGAGTGAGAGTGACGTCGGATAGTGCACAAATACAGAGTGACGTCGGATAGTGCACAAATACAGAGTGACGTCGCAATAGTGCACAAACACAGAGTGACAAAGGATGGTGCACAAACACAGAGTGACAGAGGATAGTGCACTGACACAGAGTGACAAAGGATGGTGCACAAACACAGAGTGACAGAGGATAGTGCACAAACACAGAGTGACAGAGGATAGTGCACAAATACAGAGTGACGTCGGATAGTGCACAAATACAGAGTGACGTCGGATAGTGCACAAATACAGAGTGACGTCGCAATAGTGCACAAACACAGAGTGACAAAGGATGGTGCACAAACACAGAGTGACAGAGGATAGTGCACAAACCAAGTGAGAGTGACAGAGGATAGTGCACAAATACAGAGTGACGTGGGATAGTGCACAAATACAGAGTGACGTCGGATAGTGCACAAATACAGAGTGACGTCGCAATAGTGCACAAACACAGAGTGACAAAGGATGGTGCACAAACACAGAGTGACAGAGGATAGTGCGCTGACACAGAGTGACAAAGGATGGTGCGCAAACACAGAGTGACAGAGGATAGTGCACAAACCAAGTGAGAGTGACAGAGGATAGTGCACAAATACAGAGTGACAGAGGATAGTGCACAAATACAGAGTGACAGAGGATAGTGCACAAATATAGAGTGACAGAGGATAGTGCACAAATATAGAGTGACATCGGATAGTGCACAAATACAGAGTGACCGAGGATGGTGCACAAACACAGAGTGACAGAGGATAGTGCACAAACCAAGTGAGAGTGACAGAGGATAGTGCACAAATACAGAGTGACGTGGGATTGTGCACAAATACAGAGTGACGTCGGATAGTGCACAAATACAGAGTGACGTCGCAATAGTGCACAAACACAGAGTGACAAAGGATGGTGCACAAACACAGAGTGACAGAGGATAGTGCGCTGACACAGAGTGACAAAGGATGGTGCGCAAACACAGAGTGACAGAGGATAGTGCACAGACCAAGTGAGAGTGACAGAGGATCGTGCACAAATACAGAGTGACAGAGGATAGTGCACAAATACAGAGTGACAGAGGATAGTGCACAAATATAGAGTGACAGAGGATAGTGCACAAATATAGAGTGACGTCGGATAGTGCACAAATACAGAGTGACCGAGGATGGTGCACAAACACAGAGTGACAGAGGATGGTGCACAAACACAGAGTGACAGAGGATGGTGCACAAACACAGAGTGACAGAGGATGGTGCACAAACACAGAGTGACAGAGGATGGTGCACAAACACAGAGTGACAGAGGATGATGCACAAACACAGAGTGACAGAGGATGGTGCACAAACACAGAGTGACAGAGGATGGTGCACAAACACAGAGTGACAGAGGATAGTGCACAAACACAGAGTGACAGAGGATGGTGCACAAACACAGAGTGACAGAGGATAGTGCACAGACACAGAGTGACAGAGGATAGTGCACAAATACAGAATGACAGAGGATAGTGCAAAATATAGAGTGACATAGGATAGTGCACAAATATAGAGTGACGTGGATAGTGCACAACTATAGAGTGACAGAGGATAGTGCACAAATATAGAGTGACAGAGGATAGTGCACAAACACAGAGTGACAGAGGATAGTGCACAGACACAGAGTGACAGAGGATAGTGCAAAATATAGAGTGACAGAGGATAGTGCACAAACACAGAGTGACAGAGGATGGTGCACAAACACAGAGTGACAGAGGATAGTGCACAAACACAGAGTGACAGAGGATGGTGCACAAACACAGAGTGACAAAGGATGGTGCACAAACACAGAGTGACAAAGGATGGTGCACAAACACAGAGTGACAGAGGATGGTGCACAAACACAGAGTGACAGAGGATAGTGCAAAATATAGAGTGACAGAGGATAGTGCACAAATATAGAGTGTCGTGGATAGTGCACAACTATAGAGTGACAGAGGATAGTGCACAAATATAGAGTGACAGAGGATAGTGCACAAATATAGAGTGACAGAGGATAGTGCACAAATATAGAGTGACAGAGGATAGTGCACAAACAGAGTGACCGGATAGTGCACAGATACAGAATGACAGAGGATAATGCAGAGATACAGAGTGACAGAGGATAGTGCACAAACACAGTGATAGGAAAGTGCACAGACACAGAATGACAGAGGATAGTGCACAAATAAAGAGTGACAGAGGATAGTGCACAAACACTGTGATAGGATAGTGCACAGATATAGAATGACAGAGGATAGTGCACAAACACTGTGACAGGAAAGTGCACAGATACAGAGAGACAGAGGACAGTGCACAAACAGAGTGACAGAGGATAGTGCACAAATATAGAGTGACGTGGATAGTGCACAACTGTAGAGTGACAGAGGACAGTGCACAAACAGAGTGACAGAGGATACTGCACAAATATAGAGTGACGTGGATAGTGCACAACTGTAGAGTGACAGAGGATAGTGCACAGACACAGAGTGACAGAGGATAGTGCACAAATACAGAATGACAGAGGATAGTGCAAAATATAGAGTGACAGAGGATAGTGCACAAATATAGAGTGACGTGGATAGTGCACAACTATAGAGTGACAGAGGATAGTGCACAAATATAGAGTGACAGAGGACAACGCACAGAGTGACAGAGGATAGTGCACAAACAGGGTGACAGAGGATAGTGCACAAACAGGGTGACAGAGGATAGTGCACAAACAGGGTGACAGAGGATAGTGCACAAACAGAGTGACAGAGGATAGTGCACAAACAGAGTGACAGAGGATAGTGCACAAACAGAGTGACAGAGGATAGTGCACAAACAGAGTGACAGAGGATAGTGCACAAACAGAGTGACAGAGGATAGTGCACAAACAGAGAGAGTGACACAGGTGAGTACAGAAAGAGAGAAAGGTCAATGAAAAATGCACAGAGTGACACAGGAAAGTGCACAGAGAGAGTGAAAGGATAGTGCTCAAACCGAGGGAGGAACAAGGGATGCTGCACAAATAGAGACTGTGGGGAGAGCATATAAACCCACAGGAGGGACTGTGGATCGTACATAAACCCACAGGATGGACTGTGGATAGTATATAAACCCACAGGATGGACTGTGGATAGTATATAAACCCACAGGAGGGACTGTGGATCGTACATAAACCCACAGGATGGACTGTGGATAGTGTATAAACCCACAGGATGGACTGTGGATAGTATATAAACCCACAGGATGGACTGTGGACAGTATATAAACCCACAGGATGGACTGTGGATAGTATATAAACCCACAGGATGGACTGTGGATAGTATATAAACCCACAGGATGGACTGTGGATAGTATATAAACCCACAGGATGGACTGTGGATAGTATATAAACCCACAGGATGGACTGTGGACAGTATATAAACCCACAGGATGGACTGTGGATAGTATATAAACACACAGGATGGACTGTGGATAGTATATAAACCCACAGGATGGACTGTGGATAGTATATAAACCCACAGGAGGGACTGTGGATAGTATATAAACCCACAGGATGGACTGTGGATAGTATATAAACCCACAGGAGGGACTGTGGATAGTATATAAACCCACAGGAGGGACTGTGGATAGTATATAAACCCACAGGAGGGACTGTGGACAGCATATAAACCCACAGGATGGACTGTGGATAGTATATAAACCCACAGGATGGACTGTGGATAGTATATAAACCCACAGGAGGGACTGTGGACAGCATATAAACCCACAGGATGGACTGTGGATAGTATATAAACCCACAGGATGGACTGTGGATAGTATATAAACCCACAGGATGGACTGTGGATAGTATATAAACCCACAGGAGGGACTGTGGATAGTATATAAACCCACAGGAGGGACTGTGGACAGTATATAAACCCACAGGATGGACTGTGGATAGTATATAAACCCACAGGATGGACTGTGGATAGTGTATAAACCCACAGGAGGGACTGTGGATAGTATATAAACCCACAGGATGGACTGTGGATAGTGCATAAACCCACAGGATGGACTGTGGATAGTGTATAAACCCACAGGATGGACTGTGGATAGTGTATAAACCCACAGGATGGACTGTGGACAGTATATAAACCCACAGGATGGACTGTGGATAGTATATAAACCCACAGGATGGACTGTGGATAGTATATAAACCCACAGGATGGACTGTGGATAGTATATAAACCCACAGGATGGACTGTGGATAGTATATAAACCCACAGGAGGGACTGTGGATAGTATATAAACCCACAGGAGGGACTGTGGATAGTATATAAACCCACAGGATGGACTGTGGATAGTGTATAAACCCACAGGAGGGACTGTGGATAGTATATAAACCCACAGGATGGACTGTGGATAGTATATAAACCCACAGGAGGGACTGTGGATAGTATATAAACCCACAGGATGGACTGTGGATCGTATATAAACCCACAGGAGGGACTGTGGATAGTATATAAACCCACAGGATGGACTGTGGATAGTATATAAACCCACAGGATGGACTGTGGATAGTGTATAAACCCACAGGAGGGACTGTGGATAGTATATAAACCCACAGGATGGACTGTGGATAGTGCATAAACCCACAGGATGGACTGTGGATAGTGTATAAACCCACAGGATGGACTGTGGACAGTATATAAACCCACAGGATGGACTGTGGACAGTATATAAACCCACAGGATGGAATGTGGATAGTATATAAACCCACAGGAGGGACTGTGGATAGTATATAAACCCACAGGATGGACTGTGGATAGTATATAAACCCACAGGAGGGACTGTGGATAGTATATAAACCCACAGGATGGACTGTGGATAGTATATAAACCCACAGGATGGACTGTGGACAGTATATAAACCCACAGGATGGACTGTGGACAGTATATAAACCCACAGGATGGACTGTGGATAGTATATAAACCCACAGGAGGGACTGTGGATAGCATATAAACCCACAGGAGGGACTGTGGATCGTATATAAACCCACAGGATGGACTGTGGATAGTATATAAACCCACAGGATGGACTGTGGATAGTATATAAACCCACAGGATGGACTGTGGACAGTATATAAACCCACAGGATGGACTGTGGATAGTATATAAACCCACAGGATGGACTGTGGATAGTATATAAACCCACAGGATGGACTGTGGACAGTATATAAACCCACAGGATGGACTGTGGATAGTGTATAAACCCACAGGATGGACTGTGGACAGTATATAAACCCACAGGATGGACTGTGGACAGTATATAAACCCACAGGATGGACTGTGGACAATATATAAACCCACAGGATGGACTGTGGATAGTGTATAAACCCACAGGATGGACTGTGGACAGTATATAAACCCACAGGATGGACTGTGGACAGTATATAAACCCACAGGATGGACTGTGGACAATATATAAACCCACAGGATGGACTGTGGATAGTGTATAAACCCACAGGATGGACTGTGGATAGTATATAAACCCACAGGATGGACTGTGGACAGTATATAAACCCACAGGATGGACTGTGGACAGTATATAAACCCACAGGAGGGACTGTGGATCGTATATAAACCCACAGGATGGACTGTGGATAGTATATAAACCCACAGGAGGGACTGTGGATAGTGTATAAACCCACAGGAGGGACTGTGGATAGTATATAAACCCACAGGAGGGACTGTGGATAGTGTATAAACCCACAGGAGGGACTGTGGATAGTATATAAACCCACAGGAGGGACTGTGGATAGTATATAAACCCACAGGATGGACTGTGGATAGTGTATAAACCCACAGGAGGGACTGTGGATAGTATATAAACCCACAGGATGGACTGTGGATAGTATATAAACCCACAGGATGGACTGTGGATAGTGTATAAACCCACAGGAGGGACTGTGGATAGTATATAAACCCACAGGAGGGACTGTGGATAGTATATGAACCCACAGGATGGACTGTGGATAGTGTATAAACCCACAGGAGGGACTGTGGATAGTATATAAACCCACAGGAGGGACTGTGGATAGTATATAAACCCACAGGAGGGACTGTGGACAGTATATAAACCCACAGGATGGACTGTGGATAGTGTATAAACCCACAGGAGGGACTGTGGATAGTGTATAAACCCACAGGATGGACTGTGGATAGTATATAAACCCACAGGAGGGACTGTGGATCGTATATAAACACACAGGATGGACTGTGGATAGTATATAAACCCACAGGATGGACTGTGGACAGTATATAAACCCACAGGATGGACTGTGGACAGTATATAAACCCACAGGATGGACTGTGGAGAGTATATAAACCCAAAGGAGGGACTGTGGATAGTATATAAACTCACAGGATGGACTGTGGATAGTATATAAACCCACAGGATGGACTGTGGACAGTATATAAACCCACAGGATGGACTGTGGATAGTATATAAACCCACAGGATGGACTGTGGATAGTATATAAACCCACAGGAGGGACTGTGGACAGTATATAAACCCACAGGAGGGACTGTGGACAGTGTATAAACCCACAGGATGGACTGTGGATAGTGTATAAACCCACAGGATGGACTGTGGACAGTATATAAACCCACAGGATGGACTGTGGACAGTATATAAACCCACAGGATGGACTGTGGATAGTATATAAACCCACAGGATGGACTGTGGATAGTGTATAAACCCACAGGATGGACTGTGGACAGTATATAAACCCACAGGATGGACTGTGGATAGTATATAAACCCACAGGATGGACTGTGGATAGTGTATAAACCCACAGGATGGACTGTGGATAGTGTATAAACCCACAGGATGGACTGTGGACAGTATATAAACTCACAGGATGGACTGTGGATAGTGTATAAACCCACAGGATGGACTGTGGATAGTATATAAACCCACAGGATGGACTGTGGATAGTATATAAACCCACAGGAGGGACTGTGGATAGTATATAAACCCACAGGATGGACTGTGGATAGTGTATAAACCCACAGGATGGACTGTGGATAGTATATAAACCCACAGGATGGACTGTGGATAGTATATAAACCCACAGGATGGACTGTGGATAGTGTATAAACCCACAGGATGGACTGTGGACAGTATATAAACCCACAGGATGGACTGTGGATAGTATATAAACCCACAGGATGGACTGTGGATAGTGTATAAACCCACAGGATGGACTGTGGATAGTATATAAACCCACAGGATGGACTGTGGATAGTATATAAACCCACAGGAGGGACTGTGGATAGTATATAAACCCACAGGATGGACTGTGGATAGTATATAAACCCACAGGATGGACTGTGGATAGTGTATAAACCCACAGGATGCACTGTGGATAGTATATAAACCCACAGGAGGGACTGTGGACAGTATATAAACCCACAGGAGGGACTGTGGATAGTATATAAACCCACAGGAGGGACTGTGGATAGTGTATAAACCCACAGGATGGACTGTGGATAGTATATAAACCCACAGGAGGGACTGTGGATAGTGTATAAACCCACAGGATGGACTGTGGACAGTATATAAACCCACAGGATGGACTGTGGATAGTATATAAACCCACAGGATGGACTGTGGATAGTATATAAACCCACAGGATGGACTGTGGACAGTATATAAACCCACAGGATGGACTGTGGATAGTATATAAACCCACAGGATGGACTGTGGATAGTATATAAACCCACAGGATGGACTGTGGATAGTATATAAACCCACAGGATGGACTGTGGATAGTATATAAACCCACAGGATGGACTGTGGACAGTATATAAACCCACAGGATGGACTGTGGATAGTATATAAACACACAGGATGGACTGTGGATAGTATATAAACCCACAGGATGGACTGTGGATAGTATATAAACCCACAGGAGGGACTGTGGATAGTGTATAAACCCACAGGATGGACTGTGGATAGTATATAAACCCACAGGAGGGACTGTGGATAGTATATAAACCCACAGGAGGGACTGTGGATAGTATATAAACCCACAGGAGGGACTGTGGACAGCATATAAACCCACAGGATGGACTGTGGATAGTATATAAACCCACAGGATGGACTGTGGACAGTATATAAACCCACAGGAGGGACTGTGGACAGCATATAAACCCACAGGATGGACTGTGGATAGTATATAAACCCACAGGATGGACTGTGGATAGTATATAAACCCACAGGATGGACTGTGGATAGTATATAAACCCACAGGAGGGACTGTGGATAGTATATAAACCCACAGGAGGGACTGTGGACAGTATATAAACCCACAGGATGGACTGTGGATAGTATATAAACCCACAGGATGGACTGTGGATAGTGTATAAACCCACAGGAGGGACTGTGGATAGTATATAAACCCACAGGATGGACTGTGGATAGTGCATAAACCCACAGGAGGGACTGTGGATAGTATATAAACCCACAGGAGGGACTGTGGACAGTATATAAACCCACAGGATGGACTGTGGATAGTATATAAACCCACAGGATGGACTGTGGATAGTGTATAAACCCACAGGAGGGACTGTGGATAGTATATAAACCCACAGGATGGACTGTGGATAGTGCATAAACCCACAGGATGGACTGTGGATAGTGTATAAACCCACAGGATGGACTGTGGACAGTATATAAACCCACAGGATGGACTGTGGATAGTATATAAACCCACAGGATGGACTGTGGATAGTATATAAACCCACAGGATGGACTGTGGATAGTATATAAACCCACAGGATGGACTGTGGATAGTATATAAACCCACAGGAGGGACTGTGGATAGTATATAAACCCACAGGAGGGACTGTGGATAGTATATAAACCCACAGGATGGACTGTGGATAGTGTATAAACCCACAGGAGGGACTGTGGATAGTATATAAACCCACAGGATGGACTGTGGATAGTATATAAACCCACAGGAGGGACTGTGGATAGTATATAAACCCACAGGATGGACTGTGGATCGTATATAAACCCACAGGAGGGACTGTGGATAGTATATAAACCCACAGGATGGACTGTGGATAGTATATAAACCCACAGGATGGACTGTGGATAGTGTATAAACCCACAGGAGGGACTGTGGAAAGTATATAAACCCACAGGATGGACTGTGGATAGTGCATAAACCCACAGGATGGACTGTGGATAGTGTATAAACCCACAGGATGGACTGTGGACAGTATATAAACCCACAGGATGGACTGTGGACAGTATATAAACCCACAGGATGGACTGTGGATAGTATATAAACCCACAGGAGGGACTGTGGATAGTATATAAACCCACAGGATGGACTGTGGATAGTATATAAACCCACAGGAGGGACTGTGGATAGTATATAAACCCACAGGATGGACTGTGGATAGTATATAAACCCACAGGATGGACTGTGGACAGTATATAAACCCACAGGATGGACTGTGGACAGTATATAAACCCACAGGATGGACTGTGGATAGTATATAAACCCACAGGAGGGACTGTGGATAGCATATAAACCCACAGGAGGGACTGTGGATCGTATATAAACCCACAGGATGGACTGTGGATAGTATATAAACCCACAGGATGGACTGTGGATAGTATATAAACCCACAGGATGGACTGTGGACAGTATATAAACCCACAGGATGGACTGTGGATAGTATATAAACCCACAGGATGGACTGTGGATAGTATATAAACCCACAGGATGGACTGTGGACAGTATATAAACCCACAGGATGGACTGTGGATAGTGTATAAACCCACAGGATGGACTGTGGACAGTATATAAACCCACAGGATG
This sequence comes from Heptranchias perlo, assembly GCF_035084215.1. NCBI lineage: Eukaryota > Metazoa > Chordata > Chondrichthyes > Hexanchiformes > Hexanchidae > Heptranchias > Heptranchias perlo. The sequence goes on along the minus strand of NC_090344.1, from coordinate 31,991,938 downwards.
GACTGTGGACAGTATATAAACCCACAGGATGGACTGTGGACAATATATAAACCCACAGGATGGACTGTGGATAGTGTATAAACCCACAGGATGGACTGTGGACAGTATATAAACCCACAGGATGGACTGTGGACAGTATATAAACCCACAGGATGGACTGTGGACAATATATAAACCCACAGGATGGACTGTGGATAGTGTATAAACCCACAGGATGGACTGTGGATAGTATATAAACCCACAGGATGGACTGTGGACAGTATATAAACCCACAGGATGGACTGTGGACAGTATATAAACCCACAGGAGGGACTGTGGATCGTATATAAACCCACAGGATGGACTGTGGATAGTATATAAACCCACAGGAGGGACTGTGGATAGTGTATAAACCCACAGGAGGGACTGTGGATAGTATATAAACCCACAGGAGGGACTGTGGATAGTGTATAAACCCACAGGAGGGACTGTGGATAGTATATAAACCCACAGGAGGGACTGTGGATAGTATATAAACCCACAGGATGGACTGTGGATAGTGTATAAACCCACAGGAGGGACTGTGGATAGTATATAAACCCACAGGATGGACTGTGGATAGTATATAAACCCACAGGATGGACTGTGGATAGTGTATAAACCCACAGGAGGGACTGTGGATAGTATATAAACCCACAGGAGGGACTGTGGATAGTATATGAACCCACAGGATGGACTGTGGATAGTGTATAAACCCACAGGAGGGACTGTGGATAGTATATAAACCCACAGGAGGGACTGTGGATAGTATATAAACCCACAGGAGGGACTGTGGACAGTATATAAACCCACAGGATGGACTGTGGATAGTGTATAAACCCACAGGAGGGACTGTGGATAGTGTATAAACCCACAGGATGGACTGTGGATAGTATATAAACCCACAGGAGGGACTGTGGATCGTATATAAACACACAGGATGGACTGTGGATAGTATATAAACCCACAGGATGGACTGTGGACAGTATATAAACCCACAGGATGGACTGTGGACAGTATATAAACCCACAGGATGGACTGTGGAGAGTATATAAACCCAAAGGAGGGACTGTGGATAGTATATAAACTCACAGGATGGACTGTGGATAGTATATAAACCCACAGGATGGACTGTGGACAGTATATAAACCCACAGGATGGACTGTGGATAGTATATAAACCCACAGGAGGGACTGTGGATAGTATATAAACCCACAGGATGGACTGTGGATAGTGTATAAACCCACAGGATGGACTGTGGATAGTATATAAACCCACAGGATGGACTGTGGATAGTATATAAACCCACAGGATGGACTGTGGATAGTGTATAAACCCACAGGATGGACTGTGGACAGTATATAAACCCACAGGATGGACTGTGGATAGTATATAAACCCACAGGATGGACTGTGGATAGTGTATAAACCCACAGGATGGACTGTGGATAGTATATAAACCCACAGGATGGACTGTGGATAGTATATAAACCCACAGGAGGGACTGTGGATAGTATATAAACCCACAGGATGGCCTGTGGATAGTATATAAACCCACAGGATGGACTGTGGATAGTGTATAAACCCACAGGATGGACTGTGGATAGTATATAAACCCACAGGAGGGACTGTGGACAGTATATAAACCCACAGGAGGGACTGTGGATAGTATATAAACCCACAGGAGGGACTGTGGATAGTGTATAAACCCACAGGATGGACTGTGGATAGTATATAAACCCACAGGAGGGACTGTGGATAGTGTATAAACCCACAGGATGGACTGTGGACAGTATATAAACCCACAGGATGGACTGTGGATAGTATATAAACCCACAGGATGGACTGTGGATAGTATATAAACCCACAGGATGGACTGTGGACAGTATATAAACCCACAGGATGGACTGTGGATAGTATATAAACCCACAGGATGGACTGTGGATAGTATATAAACCCACAGGATGGACTGTGGATAGTATATAAACCCACAGGATGGACTGTGGATAGTATATAAACCCACAGGATGGACTGTGGACAGTATATAAACCCACAGGATGGACTGTGGATAGTATATAAACACACAGGATGGACTGTGGATAGTATATAAACCCACAGGATGGACTGTGGATAGTATATAAACCCACAGGAGGGACTGTGGATAGTGTATAAACCCACAGGATGGACTGTGGATAGTATATAAACCCACAGGAGGGACTGTGGATAGTATATAAACCCACAGGAGGGACTGTGGATAGTATATAAACCCACAGGAGGGACTGTGGACAGCATATAAACCCACAGGATGGACTGTGGATAGTATATAAACCCACAGGATGGACTGTGGACAGTATATAAACCCACAGGAGGGACTGTGGACAGCATATAAACCCACAGGATGGACTGTGGATAGTATATAAACCCACAGGATGGACTGTGGATAGTATATAAACCCACAGGATGGACTGTGGATAGTATATAAACCCACAGGAGGGACTGTGGATAGTATATAAACCCACAGGAGGGACTGTGGACAGTATATAAACCCACAGGATGGACTGTGGATAGTATATAAACCCACAGGATGGACTGTGGATAGTGTATAAACCCACAGGAGGGACTGTGGATAGTATATAAACCCACAGGATGGACTGTGGATAGTGCATAAACCCACAGGAGGGACTGTGGATAGTATATAAACCCACAGGAGGGACTGTGGACAGTATATAAACCCACAGGATGGACTGTGGATAGTATATAAACCCACAGGATGGACTGTGGATAGTGTATAAACCCACAGGAGGGACTGTGGATAGTATATAAACCCACAGGATGGACTGTGGATAGTGCATAAACCCACAGGATGGACTGTGGATAGTGTATAAACCCACAGGATGGACTGTGGACAGTATATAAACCCACAGGATGGACTGTGGATAGTATATAAACCCACAGGATGGACTGTGGATAGTATATAAACCCACAGGATGGACTGTGGATAGTATATAAACCCACAGGATGGACTGTGGATAGTATATAAACCCACAGGAGGGACTGTGGATAGTATATAAACCCACAGGAGGGACTGTGGATAGTATATAAACCCACAGGATGGACTGTGGATAGTGTATAAACCCACAGGAGGGACTGTGGATAGTATATAAACCCACAGGATGGACTGTGGATAGTATATAAACCCACAGGAGGGACTGTGGATAGTATATAAACCCACAGGATGGACTGTGGATCGTATATAAACCCACAGGAGGGACTGTGGATAGTATATAAACCCACAGGATGGACTGTGGATAGTATATAAACCCACAGGATGGACTGTGGATAGTGTATAAACCCACAGGAGGGACTGTGGATAGTATATAAACCCACAGGATGGACTGTGGATAGTGCATAAACCCACAGGATGGACTGTGGATAGTGTATAAACCCACAGGATGGACTGTGGACAGTATATAAACCCACAGGATGGACTGTGGACAGTATATAAACCCACAGGATGGACTGTGGATAGTATATAAACCCACAGGAGGGACTGTGGATAGTATATAAACCCACAGGATGGACTGTGGATAGTATATAAACCCACAGGAGGGACTGTGGATAGTATATAAACCCACAGGATGGACTGTGGATAGTATATAAACCCACAGGATGGACTGTGGACAGTATATAAACCCACAGGATGGACTGTGGACAGTATATAAACCCACAGGATGGACTGTGGATAGTATATAAACCCACAGGAGGGACTGTGGATAGCATATAAACCCACAGGAGGGACTGTGGATCGTATATAAACCCACAGGATGGACTGTGGATAGTATATAAACCCACAGGATGGACTGTGGATAGTATATAAACCCACAGGATGGACTGTGGACAGTATATAAACCCACAGGATGGACTGTGGATAGTATATAAACCCACAGGATGGACTGTGGATAGTATATAAACCCACAGGATGGACTGTGGACAGTATATAAACCCACAGGATGGACTGTGGATAGTGTATAAACCCACAGGATGGACTGTGGACAGTATATAAACCCACAGGATGGACTGTGGACAGTATATAAACCCACAGGATGGACTGTGGACAATATATAAACCCACAGGATGGACTGTGGATAGTGTATAAACCCACAGGATGGACTGTGGACAGTATATAAACCCACAGGATGGACTGTGGACAGTATATAAACCCACAGGATGGACTGTGGACAATATATAAACCCACAGGATGGACTGTGGATAGTGTATAAACCCACAGGATGGACTGTGGATAGTATATAAACCCACAGGATGGACTGTGGACAATATATAAACCCACAGGATGGACTGTGGACAGTATATAAACCCACAGGAGGGACTGTGGATCGTATATAAACCCACAGGATGGACTGTGGATAGTATATAAACCCACAGGAGGGACTGTGGATAGTGTATAAACCCACAGGAGGGACTGTGGATAGTATATAAACCCACAGGAGGGACTGTGGATAGTGTATAAACCCACAGGAGGGACTGTGGATAGTATATAAACCCACAGGAGGGACTGTGGATAGTATATAAACCCACAGGATGGACTGTGGATAGTGTATAAACCCACAGGAGGGACTGTGGATAGTATATAAACCCACAGGATGGACTGTGGATAGTATATAAACCCACAGGATGGACTGTGGATAGTGTATAAACCCACAGGAGGGACTGTGGATAGTATATAAACCCACAGGAGGGACTGTGGATAGTATATGAACCCACAGGATGGACTGTGGATAGTGTATAAACCCACAGGAGGGACTGTGGATAGTATATAAACCCACAGGAGGGACTGTGGATAGTGTTTAAACCCACAGGAGGGACTGTGAACAGTATATAAACCCACAGGATGGACTGTGGATAGTATATAAACCCACAGGATGAACTGTGGATAGCATATAAACCCACAGGAGGGACTGTGGATAGTATATAAACCCACAGGAGGGACTGTGGACAGTATATAAACCCACAGGATGGACTGTGGATAGTGTATAAACCCACAGGAGGGACTGTGGATAGTGTATAAACCCACAGGATGGACTGTGGATAGTATATAAACCCACAGGAGGGACTGTGGATCGTATATAAACACACAGGATGGACTGTGGATAGTATATAAACCCACAGGATGGACTGTGGACAGTATATAAACCCACAGGATGGACTGTGGACAGTATATAAACCCACAGGATGGACTGTGGAGAGTATATAAACCCAAAGGAGGGACTGTGGATAGTATATAAACTCACAGGATGGACTGTGGATAGTATATAAACCCACAGGATGGACTGTGGACAGTATATAAACCCACAGGATGGACTGTGGATAGTATATAAACCCACAGGATGGACTGTGGATAGTATATAAACCCACAGGAGGGACTGTGGACAGTATATAAACCCACAGGAGGGACTGTGGACAGTGTATAAACCCACAGGATGGACTGTGGATAGTGTATAAACCCACAGGATGGACTGTGGACAGTATATAAACCCACAGGATGGACTGTGGACAGTATATAAACCCACAGGATGGACTGTGGATAGTATATAAACCCACAGGATGGACTGTGGATAGTGTATAAACCCACAGGATGGACTGTGGACAGTATATAAACCCACAGGATGGACTGTGGATAGTATATAAACCCACAGGATGGACTGTGGATAGTGTATAAACCCACAGGATGGACTGTGGATAGTGTATAAAACCACAGGATGGACTGTGGACAGTATATAAACTCACAGGATGGACTGTGGATAGTGTATAAACCCACAGGATGGACTGTGGATAGTATATAAACCCACAGGATGGACTGTGGATAGTATATAAACCCACAGGAGGGACTGTGGATAGTATATAAACCCACAGGATGGACTGTGGATAGTGTATAAACCCACAGGATGGACTGTGGATAGTATATAAACCCACAGGATGGACTGTGGATAGTATATAAACCCACAGGATGGACTGTGGATAGTATATAAACCCACAGGATGGACTGTGGACAGTATATAAACCCACAGGATGGACTGTGGATAGTATATAAACCCACAGGATGGACTGTGGATAGTATATAAACCCACAGGATGGACTGTGGATAGTATATAAACCCACAGGATGGACTGTGGATAGTATATAAACCCACAGGATGGACTGTGGACAGTATATAAACCCACAGGATGGACTGTGGATAGTATATAAACACACAGGATGGACTGTGGATAGTATATAAACCCACAGGATGGACTGTGGATAGTATATAAACCCACAGGAGGGACTGTGGATAGTGTATAAACCCACAGGATGGACTGTGGATAGTATATAAACCCACAGGAGGGACTGTGGATAGTATATAAACCCACAGGAGGGACTGTGGATAGTATATAAACCCACAGGAGGGACTGTGGACAGCATATAAACCCACAGGATGGACTGTGGATAGTATATAAACCCACAGGATGGACTGTGGACAGTATATAAACCCACAGGAGGGACTGTGGACAGCATATAAACCCACAGGATGGACTGTGGATAGTATATAAACCCACAGGATGGACTGTGGATAGTATATAAACCCACAGGATGGACTGTGGATAGTATATAAACCCACAGGAGGGACTGTGGATAGTATATAAACCCACAGGAGGGACTGTGGACAGTATATAAACCCACAGGATGGACTGTGGATAGTATATAAACCCACAGGATGGACTGTGGATAGTGTATAAACCCACAGGAGGGACTGTGGATAGTATATAAACCCACAGGATGGACTGTGGATAGTGCATAAACCCACAGGATGGACTGTGGATAGTGTATAAACCCACAGGATGGACTGTGGACAGTATATAAACCCACAGGATGGACTGTGGATAGTATATAAACCCACAGGATGGACTGTGGATAGTATATAAACCCACAGGATGGACTGTGGATAGTATATAAACCCACAGGATGGACTGTGGATAGTATATAAACCCACAGGAGGGACTGTGGATAGTATATAAACCCACAGGAGGGACTGTGGATAGTATATAAACCCACAGGATGGACTGTGGATAGTGTATAAACCCACAGGAGGGACTGTGGATAGTATATAAACCCACAGGATGGACTGTGGATAGTATATAAACCCACAGGAGGGACTGTGGATAGTATATAAACCCACAGGATGGACTGTGGATCGTATATAAACCCACAGGAGGGACTGTGGATAGTATATAAACCCACAGGATGGACTGTGGATAGTATATAAACCCACAGGATGGACTGTGGAGAGTATATAAACCCACAGGAGGGACTGTGGATAGTATATAAACCCACAGGATGGACTGTGGATAGTGCATAAACCCACAGGATGGACTGTGGATAGTGTATAAACCCACAGGATGGACTGTGGACAGTATATAAACCCACAGGATGGACTGTGGACAGTATATAAACCCACAGGATGGACTGTGGATAGTATATAAACCCACAGGAGGGACTGTGGATAGTATATAAACCCACAGGATGGACTGTGGATAGTATATAAACCCACAGGAGGGACTGTGGATAGTATATAAACCCACAGGATGGACTGTGGATAGTATATAAACCCACAGGATGGACTGTGGACAGTATATAAACCCACAGGATGGACTGTGGACAGTATATAAACCCACAGGATGGACTGTGGATAGTATATAAACCCACAGGAGGGACTGTGGATAGCATATAAACCCACAGGAGGGACTGTGGATCGTATATAAACCCACAGGATGGACTGTGGATAGTATATAAACCCACAGGATGGACTGTGGATAGTATATAAACCCACAGGATGGACTGTGGACAGTATATAAACCCACAGGATGGACTGTGGATAGTATATAAACCCACAGGATGGACTGTGGATAGTATATAAACCCACAGGATGGACTGTGGACAGTATATAAACCCACAGGATGGACTGTGGATAGTGTATAAACCCACAGGATGGACTGTGGACAGTATATAAACCCACAGGATGGACTGTGGACAGTATATAAACCCACAGGATGGACTGTGGACAATATATAAACCCACAGGATGGACTGTGGATAGTGTATAAACCCACAGGATGGACTGTGGACAGTATATAAACCCACAGGATGGACTGTGGACAGTATATAAACCCACAGGATGGACTGTGGACAATATATAAACCCACAGGATGGACTGTGGATAGTGTATAAACCCACAGGATGGACTGTGGATAGTATATAAACCCACAGGATGGACTGTGGACAATATATAAACCCACAGGATGGACTGTGGACAGTATATAAACCCACAGGAGGGACTGTGGATCGTATATAAACCCACAGGATGGACTGTGGATAGTATATAAACCCACAGGAGGGACTGTGGATAGTGTATAAACCCACAGGAGGGACTGTGGATAGTATATAAACCCACAGGAGGGACTGTGGATAGTGTATAAACCCACAGGAGGGACTGTGGATAGTATATAAACCCACAGGAGGGACTGTGGATAGTATATAAACCCACAGGATGGACTGTGGATAGTGTATAAACCCACAGGAGGGACTGTGGATAGTATATAAACCCACAGGATGGACTGTGGATAGTATATAAACCCACAGGATGGACTGTGGATAGTGTATAAACCCACAGGAGGGACTGTGGATAGTATATAAACCCACAGGAGGGACTGTGGATAGTATATGAACCCACAGGATGGACTGTGGATAGTGTATAAACCCACAGGAGGGACTGTGGATAGTATATAAACCCACAGGAGGGACTGTGGATAGTGTTTAAACCCACAGGAGGGACTGTGAACAGTATATAAACCCACAGGATGGACTGTGGATAGTATATAAACCCACAGGATGAACTGTGGATAGCATATAAACCCACAGGAGGGACTGTGGATAGTATATAAACCCACAGGAGGGACTGTGGACAGTATATAAACCCACAGGATGGACTGTGGATAGTGTATAAACCCACAGGAGGGACTGTGGATAGTGTATAAACCCACAGGATGGACTGTGGATAGTATATAAACCCACAGGAGGGACTGTGGATCGTATATAAACACACAGGATGGACTGTGGATAGTATATAAACCCACAGGATGGACTGTGGACAGTATATAAACCCACAGGATGGACTGTGGACAGTATATAAACCCACAGGATGGACTGTGGAGAGTATATAAACCCAAAGGAGGGACTGTGGATAGTATATAAACTCACAGGATGGACTGTGGATAGTATATAAACCCACAGGATGGACTGTGGACAGTATATAAACCCACAGGATGGACTGTGGATAGTATATAAACCCACAGGATGGACTGTGGATAGTATATAAACCCACAGGAGGGACTGTGGACAGTATATAAACCCACAGGAGGGACTGTGGACAGTGTATAAACCCACAGGATGGACTGTGGATAGTGTATAAACCCACAGGATGGACTGTGGACAGTATATAAACCCACAGGATGGACTGTGGACAGTATATAAACCCACAGGATGGACTGTGGATAGTATATAAACCCACAGGATGGACTGTGGATAGTGTATAAACCCACAGGATGGACTGTGGACAGTATATAAACCCACAGGATGGACTGTGGATAGTATATAAACCCACAGGATGGACTGTGGATAGTGTATAAACCCACAGGATGGACTGTGGATAGTGTATAAAACCACAGGATGGACTGTGGACAGTATATAAACTCACAGGATGGACTGTGGATAGTGTATAAACCCACAGGATGGACTGTGGATAGTATATAAACCCACAGGATGGACTGTGGATAGTATATAAACCCACAGGAGGGACTGTGGATAGTATATAAACCCACAGGATGGACTGTGGATAGTGTATAAACCCACAGGATGGACTGTGGATAGTATATAAACCCACAGGATGGACTGTGGATAGTATATAAACCCACAGGATGGACTGTGGATAGTGTATAAACCCACAGGATGGACTGTGGACAGTATATAAACCCACAGGATGGACTGTGGATAGTATATAAACCCACAGGATGGACTGTGGATAGTGTATAAACCCACAGGATGGACTGTGGATAGTATATAAACCCACAGGATGGACTGTGGATAGTATATAAACCCACAGGAGGGACTGTGGATAGTATATAAACCCACAGGATGGACTGTGGATAGTATATAAACCCACAGGATGGACTGTGGATAGTGTATAAACGCACAGGATGGACTGTGGATAGTATATAAACCCACAGGAGGGACTGTGGACAGTATATAAACCCACAGGAGGGACTGTGGATAGTATATAAACCCACAGGAGGGACTGTGGATAGTGTATAAACCCACAGGATGGACTGTGGATAGTATATAAACCCACAGGAGGGACTGTGGATAGTGTATAAACCCACAGGATGGACTGTGGACAGTATATAAACCCACAGGATGGACTGTGGATAGTATATAAACCCACAGGAGGGAGTGTGGACAGTATATAAACCCACAGGATGGACTGTGGATAGTATATAAACCCACAGGATGGACTGTGGACAGTATATAAACCCACAGGATGGACTGTGGACAGTATATAAACCCACAGGATGGACTGTGGACAGTGTATAAACCCACAGGATGGACTGTGGATAGTATATAAACCCACAGGATGGACTGTGGACAGTATATAAACCCACAGGATGGACTGTGGACAGTATATAAACCCACAGGATGGACTGTGGACAATATATAAACCCACAGGATGGACTGTGGATAGTGTATAAACCCACAGGATGGACTGTGGATAGTATATAAACCCACAGGATGGACTGTGGACAGTATATAAACCCACAGGATGGACTGTGGACAGTATATAAACCCACAGGAGGGACTGTGGATCGTATATAAACCCACAGGATGGACTGTGGATAGTATATAAACCCACAGGAGGGACTGTGGATAGTGTATAAACCCACAGGAGGGACTGTGGATAGTATATAAACCCACAGGAGGGACTGTGGATAGTGTATAAACCCACAGGAGGGACTGTGGATAGTATATAAACCCACAGGAGGGACTGTGGATAGTATATAAACCCACAGGATGGACTGTGGATAGTGTATAAACCCACAGGAGGGACTGTGGATAGTATATAAACCCACAGGATGGACTGTGGATAGTATATAAACCCACAGGATGGACTGTGGATAGTGTATAAATCCACAGGAGGGACTGTGGATAGTATATAAACCCACAGGAGGGACTGTGGATAGTATATGAACCCACAGGATGGACTGTGGATAGTGTATAAACCCACAGGAGGGACTGTGGATAGTATATAAACCCACAGGAGGGACTGTGGATAGTGTTTAAACCCACAGGAGGGACTGTGAACAGTATATAAACCCACAGGATGGACTGTGGATAGTATATAAACCCACAGGATGAACTGTGGATAGCATATAAACCCACAGGAGGGACTGTGGATAGTATATAAACCCACAGGAGGGACTGTGGACAGTATATAAACCCACAGGATGGACTGTGGATAGTGTATAAACCCACAGGAGGGACTGTGGATAGTGTATAAACCCACAGGATGGACTGTGGATAGTATATAAACCCACAGGAGGGACTGTGGATCGTATATAAACACACAGGATGGACTGTGGATAGTATATAAACCCACAGGATGGACTGTGGACAGTATATAAACCCACAGGATGGACTGTGGACAGTATATAAACCCACAGGATGGACTGTGGAGAGTATATAAACCCAAAGGAGGGACTGTGGATAGTATATAAACTCACAGGATGGACTGTGGATAGTATATAAACCCACAGGATGGACTGTGGACAGTATATAAACCCACAGGATGGACTGTGGATAGTATATAAACCCACAGGATGGACTGTGGATAGTATATAAACCCACAGGAGGGACTGTGGACAGTATATAAACCCACAGGAGGGACTGTGGACAGTGTATAAACCCACAGGATGGACTGTGGATAGTGTATAAACCCACAGGATGGACTGTGGACAGTATATAAACCCACAGGATGGACTGTGGACAGTATATAAACCCACAGGATGGACTGTGGATAGTATATAAACCCACAGGATGGACTGTGGATAGTGTATAAACCCACAGGATGGACTGTGGACAGTATATAAACCCACAGGATGGACTGTGGATAGTATATAAACCCACAGGATGGACTGTGGATAGTGTATAAACCCACAGGATGGACTGTGGATAGTGTATAAACCCACAGGATGGACTGTGGATAGTGTATAAACCCACAGGATGGACTGTGGACAGTATATAAACTCACAGGATGGACTGTGGATAGTGTATAAACCCACAGGATGGACTGTGGATAGTATATAAACCCACAGGATGGACTGTGGATAGTATATAAACCCACAGGAGGGACTGTGGATAGTATATAAACCCACAGGATGGACTGTGGATAGTGTATAAACCCACAGGATGGACTATGGATAGTATATAAACCCACAGGATGGACTGTGGATAGTATATAAACCCACAGGATGGACTGTGGATAGTGTATAAACCCACAGGATGGACTGTGGACAGTATATAAACCCACAGGATGGACTGTGGATAGTATATAAACCCACAGGATGGACTGTGGATAGTGTATAAACCCACAGGATGGACTGTGGATAGTATATAAACCCACAGGATGGAATGTGGATAGTATATAAACCCACAGGAGGGACTGTGGATAGTATATAAACCCACAGGATGGACTGTGGATAGTATATAAACCCACAGGATGGACTGTGGATAGTGTATAAACCCACAGGATGGACTGTGGATAGTATATAAACCCACAGGATGGACTGTGGATAGTATATAAACCCACAGGAGGGACTGTGGATAGTGTATAAACCCACAGGATGGACTGTGGACAGTATATAAACCCACAGGATGGACTGTGGATAGTATATAAACCCACAGGAGGGAGTGTGGACAGTATATAAACCCACAGGATGGACTGTGGATAGTATATAAACCCACAGGATGGACTGTGGATAGTATATAAACCCACAGGAGGGACTGTGGATAGTATATAAACCCACAGGATGGACTGTGGATAGTATATAAACCCACAGGATGGACTGTGGATAGTATATAAACCCACAGGATGGACTGTGGATAGTATATAAACCCACAGGATGGACTGTGGATAGTATAAAACCCACAGGAGGGACTGTGGACAGTATATAAACCCACAGGAGGGACTGTGGACAGTATATAAACCCACAGGAGGGACTGTGGATAGTGTATAAACCCACAGGATGGACTGTGGATAGTATATAAACCCACAGGAGGGACTGTGGATAGTATATAAACCCACAGGATGGACTGTGGACAGCATATAAACCCACAGGATGGACTGTGGATAGTGTATAAACCCACAGGATGGACTGTGGACAGTATATAAACCCACAGGATGGACTGTGGATAGTATATAAACCCACAGGATGGACTGTGGACAGTATATAAACCCACAGGATGGACTGTGGACAGTATATAAACCCACAGGAGGGACTGTGGATAGTATATAAACCCACAGGATGGACTGTGGATGGTATATAAACCCACAGGATGGACTGTGGATAGTATATAAACCCACAGGAGGGACTGTGGACAGTATATAAACCCACAGGAAGGACTGTGGATAGTATATAAACCCACAGGATGGACTGTGGACAGCATATAAACCCACAGGATGGACTGTGGATAGTGTATAAACCCACAGGATGGACTGTGGACAGCATATAAACCCACAGGATGGACTGTGGATAGTATATAAACCCACAGGAGGGACTGTGGACAGTATATTAACCCACAGGATGGACTGTGGATAGTATATAAACCCACAGGATGGACTGTGGACAGTATATAAACCCACAGGAGGGACTGTGGACAGTATATAAACCCACAGGATGGACTGTGGATAGTGTATAAACCCACAGGATGGACTGTGGACAGTATATAAACCCACAGGATGGACTGTGGACAGTGTATAAACCCACAGGAGGGACTGTGGATCGTATATAAACCCACAGGAAGGACTGTGGATAGTATATAAACCCACAGGATGGACTGTGGATAGTATATAAACCCACAGGATGGACTGTGGATAGTGTATAAACCCACAGGATGGACTGTGGACAGTATATAAACCCACAGGAGGGACTGTGGATAGTATACAAACCCACAGGATGGACTGTGGACAGCATATAAACCCACAGGATGGACTGTGGATAGTGTATAAACCCACAGGATGGACTGTGGACAGCATATAAACCCACAGGATGGACTGTGGATAGTGTATAAACCCACAGGATGGACTGTGGATAGTGTATAAACCCACAGGATGGACTGTGGACAGTATATAAACCCACAGGATGGACTGTGGATGGTATATAAACCCACAGGAGGGACTGTGGACAGTATATTAACCCACAGGATGGACTGTGGATAGTATATAAACCCACAGGATGGACTGTGGATAGTGTATAAACCCACAGGATGGACTGTGGATAGTATATAAACCCACAGGATGGACTGTGGATAGTATATAAACCCACAGGATGGACTGTGGATAGTATATAAACCCACAGGAGGGACTGTGGACAGTATATAAACCCACAGGATGGACTGTGGATAGTATATAAACCCACAGGATGGACTGTGGATAGTGTATAAACCCACAGGATGGACTGTGGACAGTATATAAACCCACAGGATGGACTGTGGATAGTATATAAACCCACAGGATGGACTGTGGATAGTATATAAACCCACAGGAGGGACTGTGGACAGTATATTAACCCACAGGATGGACTGTGGATAGTATATAAACCCACAGGATGGGCTGTGGACAGTATATAAACCCACAGGAGGGACTGTGGACAGTATATAAACCCACAGGATGGACTGTGGATAGTGTATAAACCCACAGGATGGACTGTGGACAGTATATAAACCCACAGGATGGACTGTGGACAGTGTATAAACCCACAGGAGGGACTGTGGATCGTATATAAACCCACAGGATGGACTGTGGACAGTATATAAACTCACAGGAGGGACTGTGGATAGTGTATAAACCCACAGGATGGACTGTGGACAGTATATAAACCCACAGGAGGGACTGTGGAAAGTATATAAACCCACAGGATGGACTGTGGACAGTATATAAACCCACAGGATGGACTGTGGATAGTATATAAACCCACAGGATGGACTGTGGACAGTATATAAACTCACAGGAGGGACTGTGGATTGTGTATAAACCCACAGGATGGACTGTGGATAGTATATAAACCCACAGGATGGACTGTGGATAGTATATAAACTCACAGGAGGGACTGTGGATAGTGTATAAACCCATAGGATGGACTGTGGATAGTATATAAACTCACAGGAGGGACTGTGGATAGTGTATAAACCCACAGGAGGGACTGTGGATAGTATATAAACCCACAGGATGGACTGTGGACAGTATATAAACTCACAGGATGGACTGTGGATAGTGTATAAACCCACAGGATGGACTGTGGACAGTATATAAACCCACAGGAGGGACTGTGGATAGTATATAAACCCACAGGATGGACTGTGGATAGTATATAAACCCACAGGATGGACTGTGGATAGTATATAAACCCACAGGAGGGACTGTGGATAGTATATAAACCCACAGGATGGACTGTGGATAGTATATAAACCCACAGGATGGACTGTGGATAGTATATAAACCCACAGGAGGGACTGTGGACAGTATATAAACCCACAGGATGGACTGTGGATAGTATATAAACTCACAGGAGGGACTGTGGATAGTGTATAAACCCACAGGATGGACTGTGGACAGTATATAAACCCACAGGAGGGACTGTGGATAGTATATAAACCCACAGGATGGACTGTGGACAGTATATAAACCCACAGGATGGACTGTGGATAGTATATAAACCCACAGGATGGACTGTGGACAGTATATAAACCCACAGGATGGACTGTGGATAGTGTATAAACCCACAGGATGGACTGTGGACAGTATATAAACCCACAGGATGGACTGTGGATAGTATATAAACCCACAGGATGGACTGTGGATAGTATATAAACCCACAGGATGGACTGTGGACAGTATATAAACCCACAGGATGGACTGTGGATAGTATATAAACCCACAGGATGGACTGTGGATAGTATATAAACCCACAGGAGGGACTGTGGACAGTATATAAACCCACAGGAGGGACTGTGGACAGTATATAAACCCACAGGATGGACTGTGGACAGTATATAAACCCACAGGAGGGACTGTGGATAGTATATAAACCCACAGGATGGACTGTGGATAGTATATAAACCCACAGGAGGGACTGTGGATAGTATATAAACCCACAGGATGGACTGTGGATAGTATATAAACCCACAGGATGGACTGTGGACAGTATATAAACCCACAGGATGGACTGTGGACAGTATATAAACCCACAGGATGGACTGTGGATAGTATATAAACCCACAGGAGGGACTGTGGATAGTATATAAACCCACAGGAGGGACTGTGGATCGTATATAAACCCACAGGATGGACTGTGGATAGTATATAAACCCACAGGATGGACTGTGGATAGTATATAAACCCACAGGATGGACTGTGGACAGTATATAAACCCACAGGATGGACTGTGGATAGTATATAAACCCACAGGATGGACTGTGGATAGTATATAAACCCACAGGATGGACTGTGGACAGTATATAAACCCACAGGATGGACTGTGGATAGTGTATAAACCCACAGGATGGACTGTGGACAGTATATAAACCCACAGGATGGACTGTGGACAGTATATAAACCCACAGGATGGACTGTGGACAATATATAAACCCACAGGATGGACTGTGGATAGTGTATAAACCCACAGGATGGACTGTGGATAGTATATAAACCCACAGGATGGACTGTGGACAGTATATAAACCCACAGGATGGACTGTGGACAGTATATAAACCCACAGGAGGGACTGTGGATCGTATATAAACCCACAGGATGGACTGTGGATAGTATATAAACCCACAGGAGGGACTGTGGATAGTGTATAAACCCACAGGAGGGACTGTGGATAGTATATAAACCCACAGGAGGGACTGTGGATAGTGTATAAACCCACAGGAGGGACTGTGGATAGTATATAAACCCACAGGAGGGACTGTGGATAGTATATAAACCCACAGGATGGACTGTGGATAGTGTATAAACCCACAGGAGGGACTGTGGATAGTATATAAACCCACAGGATGGACTGTGGATAGTATATAAACCCACAGGATGGACTGTGGATAGTGTATAAATCCACAGGAGGGACTGTGGATAGTATATAAACCCACAGGAGGGACTGTGGATAGTATATGAACCCACAGGATGGACTGTGGATAGTGTATAAACCCACAGGAGGGACTGTGGATAGTATATAAACCCACAGGAGGGACTGTGGATAGTGTTTAAACCCACAGGAGGGACTGTGAACAGTATATAAACCCACAGGATGGACTGTGGATAGTATATAAACCCACAGGATGGACTGTGGATAGCATATAAACCCACAGGAGGGACTGTGGATAGTATATAAACCCACAGGAGGGACTGTGGACAGTATATAAACCCACAGGATGGACTGTGGATAGTGTATAAACCCACAGGAGGGACTGTGGATAGTGTATAAACCCACAGGATGGACTGTGGATAGTATATAAACCCACAGGAGGGACTGTGGATCGTATATAAACACACAGGATGGACTGTGGATAGTATATAAACCCACAGGATGGACTGTGGACAGTATATAAACCCACAGGATGGACTGTGGACAGTATATAAACCCACAGGATGGACTGTGGAGAGTATATAAACCCAAAGGAGGGACTGTGGATAGTATATAAACTCACAGGATGGACTGTGGATAGTATATAAACCCACAGGATGGACTGTGGACAGTATATAAACCCACAGGATGGACTGTGGATAGTATATAAACCCACAGGATGGACTGTGGATAGTATATAAACCCACAGGAGGGACTGTGGACAGTATATAAACCCACAGGAGGGACTGTGGACAGTGTATAAACCCACAGGATGGACTGTGGATAGTGTATAAACCCACAGGATGGACTGTGGACAGTATATAAACCCACAGGATGGACTGTGGACAGTATATAAACCCACAGGATGGACTGTGGATAGTATATAAACCCACAGGATGGACTGTGGACAGTGTATAAACCCACAGGATGGACTGTGGACAGTATATAAACCCACAGGATGGACTGTGGATAGTATATAAACCCACAGGATGGACTGTGGATAGTGTATAAACCCACAGGATGGACTGTGGATAGTGTATAAACCCACAGGATGGACTGTGGACAGTATATAAACTCACAGGATGGACTGTGGATAGTATATAAACCCACAGGATGGACTGTGGATAGTGTATAAACCCACAGGATGGACTGTGGATAGTATATAAACCCACAGGATGGACTGTGGATAGTATATAAACCCACAGGAGGGACTGTGGATAGTATATAAACCCACAGGATGGACTGTGGATAGTGTATAAACCCACAGGATGGACTGTGGATAGTATATAAACCCACAGGATGGACTGTGGATAGTATATAAACCCACAGGATGGACTGTGGATAGTGTATAAACCCACAGGATGGACTGTGGACAGTATATAAACCCACAGGATGGACTGTGGATAGTATATAAACCCACAGGATGGACTGTGGATAGTGTATAAACCCACAGGATGGACTGTGGATAGTATATAAACCCACAGGATGGACTGTGGATAGTATATAAACCCACAGGAGGGACTGTGGATAGTATATAAACCCACAGGATGGACTGTGGATAGTATATAAACCCACAGGATGGACTGTGGATAGTGTATAAACCCACAGGATGGACTGTGGATAGTATATAAACCCACAGGAGGGACTGTGGACAGTATATAAACCCACAGGAGGGACTGTGGATAGTATATAAACCCACAGGAGGGACTGTGGATAGTGTATAAACCCACAGGATGGACTGTGGATAGTATATAAACCCACAGGAGGGACTGTGGATAGTGTATAAACCCACAGGATGGACTGTGGACAGTATATAAACCCACAGGATGGACTGTGGATAGTATATAAACCCACAGGAGGGACTGTGGACAGTATATAAACCCACAGGATGGACTGTGGATAGTATATAAACCCACAGGATGGACTGTGGATAGTATATAAACCCACAGGAGGGACTGTGGATAGTATATAAACCCACAGGATGGACTGTGGATAGTATATAAACCCACAGGATGGACTGTGGATAGTATATAAACCCACAGGATGGACTGTGGATAGTATATAAACCCACAGGATGGACTGTGGATAGTATATAAACCCACAGGAGGGACTGTGGACAGTATATAAACCCACAGGAGGGACTGTGGACAGTATATAAACCCACAGGAGGGACTGTGGATAGTGTATAAACCCACAGGATGGACTGTGGATAGTATATAAACCCACAGGAGTGACTGTGGATAGTATATAAACCCACAGGATGGACTGTGGACAGCATATAAACCCACAGGATGGACTGTGGATAGTGTATAAACCCACAGGATGGACTGTGGACAGTATATAAACCCACAGGATGGACTGTGGATAGTATATAAACCCACAGGATGGACTGTGGACAGGATATAAACCCACAGGATGGACTGTGGACAGTATATAAACCCACAGGATGGACTGTGGATAGTATATAAACCCACAGGATGGACTGTGGACAGTATATAAACCCACAGGATGGACTGTGGATAGTATATAAACCCACAGGATGGACTGTGGATAGTATATAAACCCACAGGAGGGACTGTGGACAGTATATAAACCCACAGGAGGGACTGTGGACAGTATATAAACCCACAGGATGGACTGTGGACAGTATATAAACCCACAGGAGGGACTGTGGATAGTATATAAACCCACAGGATGGACTGTGGATAGTATATAAACCCACAGGAGGGACTGTGGATAGTATATAAACCCACAGGATGGACTGTGGATAGTATATAAACCCACAGGATGGACTGTGGACAGTATATAAACCCACAGGATGGACTGTGGACAGTATATAAACCCACAGGATGGACTGTGGATAGTATATAAACCCACAGGAGGGACTGTGGATAGTATATAAACCCACAGGAGGGACTGTGGATCGTATATAAACCCACAGGATGGACTGTGGATAGTATATAAACCCACAGGATGGACTGTGGATAGTATATAAACCCACAGGATGGACTGTGGACAGTATATAAACCCACAGGATGGACTGTGGATAGTATATAAACCCACAGGATGGACTGTGGATAGTATATAAACCCACAGGATGGACTGTGGACAGTATATAAACCCACAGGATGGACTGTGGATAGTGTATAAACCCACAGGATGGACTGTGGACAGTATATAAACCCACAGGATGGACTGTGGACAGTATATAAACCCACAGGATGGACTGTGGACAATATATAAACCCACAGGATGGACTGTGGATAGTGTATAAACCCACAGGATGGACTGTGGATAGTATATAAACCCACAGGATGGACTGTGGACAGTATATAAACCCACAGGATGGACTGTGGACAGTATATAAACCCACAGGAGGGACTGTGGATCGTATATAAACCCACAGGATGGACTGTGGATAGTATATAAACCCACAGGAGGGACTGTGGATAGTGTATAAACCCACAGGAGGGACTGTGGATAGTATATAAACCCACAGGAGGGACTGTGGATAGTGTATAAACCCACAGGAGGGACTGTGGATAGTATATAAACCCACAGGAGGGACTGTGGATAGTATATAAACCCACAGGATGGACTGTGGATAGTGTATAAACCCACAGGAGGGACTGTGGATAGTATATAAACCCACAGGATGGACTGTGGATAGTATATAAACCCACAGGATGGACTGTGGATAGTGTATAAACCCACAGGAGGGACTGTGGATAGTATATAAACCCACAGGAGGGACTGTGGATAGTATATGAACCCACAGGATGGACTGTGGATAGTGTATAAACCCACAGGAGGGACTGTGGATAGTATATAAACCCACAGGAGGGACTGTGGATAGTGTTTAAACCCACAGGAGGGACTGTGAACAGTATATAAACCCACAGGATGGACTGTGGATAGTATATAAACCCACAGGATGGACTGTGGATAGCATATAAACCCACAGGAGGGACTGTGGATAGTATATAAACCCACAGGAGGGACTGTGGACAGTATATAAACCCACAGGATGGACTGTGGATAGTGTATAAACCCACAGGAGGGACTGTGGATAGTGTATAAACCCACAGGATGGACTGTGGATAGTATCTTAACCCACAGGAGGGACTGTGGATCGTATATAAACACACAGGATGGACTGTGGATAGTATATAAACCCACAGGATGGACTGTGGACAGTATATAAACCCACAGGATGGACTGTGGACAGTATATAAACCCACAGGATGGACTGTGGAGAGTATATAAACCCAAAGGAGGGACTGTGGATAGTATATAAACTCACAGGATGGACTGTGGATAGTATATAAACCCACAGGATGGACTGTGGACAGTATATAAACCCACAGGATGGACTGTGGATAGTATATAAACCCACAGGATGGACTGTGGATAGTATATAAACCCACAGGAGGGACTGTGGACAGTATATAAACCCACAGGAGGGACTGTGGACAGTGTATAAACCCACAGGATGGACTGTGGATAGTGTATAAACCCACAGGATGGACTGTGGACAGTATATAAACCCACAGGATGGACTGTGGACAGTATATAAACCCACAGGATGGACTGTGGATAGTATATAAACCCACAGGATGGACTGTGGACAGTGTATAAACCCACAGGATGGACTGTGGACAGTATATAAACCCACAGGATGGACTGTGGATAGTATATAAACCCACAGGATGGACTGTGGATAGTGTATAAACCCACAGGATGGACTGTGGATAGTGTATAAACCCACAGGATGGACTGTGGACAGTATATAAACTCACAGGATGGACTGTGGATAGTATATAAACCCACAGGATGGACTGTGGATAGTGTATAAACCCACAGGATGGACTGTGGATAGTATATAAACCCACAGGATGGACTGTGGATAGTATATAAACCCACAGGAGGGACTGTGGATAGTATATAAACCCACAGGATGGACTGTGGATAGTGTATAAACCCACAGGATGGACTGTGGATAGTATATAAACCCACAGGATGGACTGTGGATAGTATATAAACCCACAGGATGGACTGTGGATAGTGTATAAACCCACAGGATGGACTGTGGACAGTATATAAACCCACAGGATGGACTGTGGATAGTATATAAACCCACAGGATGGACTGTGGATAGTGTATAAACCCACAGGATGGACTGTGGATAGTATATAAACCCACAGGATGGACTGTGGATAGTATATAAACCCACAGGAGGGACTGTGGATAGTATATAAACCCACAGGATGGACTGTGGATAGTATATAAACCCACAGGATGGACTGTGGATAGTGTATAAACCCACAGGATGGACTGTGGATAGTATATAAACCCACAGGAGGGACTGTGGACAGTATATAAACCCACAGGAGGGACTGTGGATAGTATATAAACCCACAGGAGGGACTGTGGATAGTGTATAAACCCACAGGATGGACTGTGGATAGTATATAAACCCACAGGAGGGACTGTGGATAGTGTATAAACCCACAGGATGGACTGTGGACAGTATATAAACCCACAGGATGGACTGTGGATAGTATATAAACCCACAGGAGGGACTGTGGAGGGATTGTGGACAGTATATAAACCCACAGGAGGGACTGTGGATAGTACATAAACCCACAGGATGGACTGTGGACAGTGTATAAACCCACAGGAGGGACTGTGGATCGTATATAAACGCACAGGAGGGACTGTGGACAGTACATAAACCCACAGGATGGACTGTGGACAGTGTATAAACCCACAGGATGGACTGTGGATAGTATATAAACCCACAGGAGGGACTGTGGACAGTATATAAACCCACAGGATGGACTGTGGATAGTATATAAACCCACAGGATGGACTGTGGACAGTGTATAAACCCACAGGATGGACTGTGGACAGTATATAAACCCACAGGATGGACTGTGGACAGTATATAAACCCACAGGATGGACTGTGGACAGTGTATAAACCCACAGGATGGACTGTGGACAGTGTATAAACCCACAGGATGGACTGTGGACAGTGTATAACCCCACAGGATGGACTGTGGACAGTATATAAACCCACAGGATGGACTGTGGACAGTGTATAAACCCACAGGATGGACTGTGGACAGTGTATAAACCCACAGGATGGACTGTGGACAGTGTATAAACCCACAGGATGGACTGTGGACAGTATATAAACCCACAGGATGGACTGTGGACAGTATATAAACCCACAGGATGGACTGTGGACAGTGTAAAAACCCACAGGATGGACTGTGGATAGTACATAAACCCACAGGATGGACTGTGGACAGTATATAAACCCACAGGATGGACTGTGGACAGTGTATAAACTCACAGGATGGACTGTGGATAGTGTATAAACCCACAGGATGGACTGTGGACAGTATATAAACCCACAGGATGGACTGTGGATCGTGTATAAACCCACAGGAGGGACTGTGGATAGTACATAAACCCACAGGATGGACTGTGGACAGTATATAAACTCACAGGATGGACTGTGGATAGTATATAAACTCACAGGATGGACTGTGGATAGTGTATAAACCCACAGGAGGGACTGTGGATAGTGTATAAACCCACAGGATGGACTGTGGACAGTATATAAAACCACAGGATGGACTGTGGATAGTATATAAACCCACAGGAGGGACTGTGGATCATATATAAACCCACAGGATGGACTGTGGATAGTATATAAACCCACAGGATGGACTGTGGACAGTATATAAACCCACAGGATGGACTGTGGATAGTACATAAACCCACAGGATGGACTGTGGACAGTATATAAACCCACAGGATGGACTGTGGACAGTATATAAACCCACAGGATGGACTGTGGATAGTACATAAACCCACAGGATGGACTGTGGACAGTGTATAAACCCACAGGAGGGACTGTGGACAGTATATAAACCCACAGGATGGACTGTGGATAGTACATAAACCCACAGGAGGGACTGTGGATAGTGTATAAACCCACAGGAGGGACTGTGGATAGTGCATAAACCCACAGGAGGGACTGTGGATAGTGTATAAACCCACAGGATGGACTGTGGATAGTGTATAAACCCACGGGATGGACTGTGGACAGTATATAAACCCACAGGATGGACTGTGGATAGTACATAAACCCACAGGATGGACTGTGGACAGTGTATAAACCCACAGGAGGGACTGTGGACAGTATATAAACCCACAGGAGGGTCTGTGGACAGTATATAAACCCACAGGATGGACTGTGGATAGTATATCAACCCACAGGAGGGACTGTCGATAGTACATAAACCCACAGGATGGACTGTGGACAGTATATAAACCCACAGGATGGACTGTGGACAGTGTATAAACCCACAGGATGGACTGTGGACAGTGTATAAACCCACAGGAGGGACTGTGGATAGTATATAAACCCACAGGAGGGACTGTGGATAGTGTATAAACCCACAGGAGGGACTGTGGACAGTGTATAAACCCACAGGATGGACTGTGGATAGTATATAAACCCACAGGATGGACTGTGGATAGTATATAAACCCACAGGAGGGACTGTGGACAGTATATAAACCCACAGGAGGGACGGTGGATAGTATATAAACCCACAGGATGGACTGTGGACAGTGTATAAACCCACAGGATGGACTGTGGACAGTGTATAAACCCACAGGATGGACTGTGGATAGTATATAAACCCACAGGAGGGACTGTGGATAGTGTATAAACCCACAGGAGGGACTGTGGACAGTATATAAACCCACAGGATGGACTGTGGATAGTATATAAACCCACAGGAGGGACTGTGGACAGTATATAAACCCACAGGAGGGACTGTGGACAATATATAAACCCACAGGATGGACTGTGGATAGTATATAAACCCACAGGATGGACTGTGGACAGTATATAAACCCACAGGAGGGACTGTGGACAATATATAAACCCACAGGATGGACTGTGGATAGTATATAAACCCACAGGATGGACTGTGGACAGTATATAAACCCACAGGATGGACTGTGGACAATATATAAACCCACAGGATGGACTGTGGATAGTATATAAACCCACAGGATGGACTGTGGACAGTATATAAACCCACAGGATGGACTGTGGATAGTGTATAAACCCACAGGATGGACTGTGGATAGTGTATAAACCCACAGGATGGACTGTGGATAGTATATAAACCCACAGGATGGACTGTGGACAGTGTATAAACCCACAGGATGGACTGTGGATAGTATATAAACCCACAGGATGGACTGTGGATAGTATATAAACCCACAGGATGGACTGTGGACAGTGTATAAACCCACAGGATGGACTGTGGACAGTGTATAAACCCACAGGATGGACTGTGGATAGTATATAAACCCACAGGAGGGACTGTGGACAGTATATGAACCCAAAGGAAGGACTGTGGACAGTATATAAACCCACAGAATGGACTGTGGATAGTATATAAACTCACAGGATGGACTGTGGATAGTATATAAACTCACAGGATGGACTGTGGATAGTGTATAAACTCACAGGATGGACTGTGGATAGTATATAAACCCACAGGATGGACTGTGGATAATATATAAACCCACAGGAGGGACTGTGGATAGTATATAAACCCACAGGATGGACTGTGGACAGTATATAAACCCACAGGATGGACTGTGGACAGTATATAAACCCACAGGAGGGACTGTGGATAGTGTATAAACTCACAGGATGGACTGTGGACAGTATATAAACCCACAGGAGGGACTGTGGATAGTATATAAACCCACAGGATGGACTGTGGATAGTGTATAAACCCACAGGATGGACTGTGGACAGTATATAAACCCACAGGAGGGACTGTGGACAGTATATAAACCCACAGGAGGGACTGTGGACAGTATATAAACCCACAGGATGGACTGTGGATAGTATATAAACCCACAGGAGGGACTGTGGACAGTATATAAACCCACAGGATGGACTGTGGATAGTATATAAACCCACAGGTGGGACTGTGGATAGTATATAAACTCACAGGATGGACTGTGGATAGTGTATAAACCCACAGGAGGGACTGTGGATCGTATATAAACCCACAGGATGGACTGTGGACAGTATATAAACCCACAGGATGGACTGTGGATAGTGTATAAACCCACAGGATGGACTGTGGATAGTATATAAACCCACAGGATGGACTGTGGATAGTATATAAACCCACAGGAGGGACTGTGGATAGTATATAAACACACAGGAGGGACTGTGGATAGTATATAAACCCACAGGAGGGACTGTGGATCGTATATAAACCCACAGGA
Organism: Heptranchias perlo; assembly: GCF_035084215.1. Taxonomy (NCBI): domain Eukaryota; kingdom Metazoa; phylum Chordata; class Chondrichthyes; order Hexanchiformes; family Hexanchidae; genus Heptranchias; species Heptranchias perlo. The sequence goes on along the minus strand of NC_090344.1, from coordinate 31,965,084 downwards.
TGGACTGTGGATAGTATATAAACCCACAGGATGGACTGTGGATAGTATATAAACTCACAGGAGGGACTGTGGATCGTATATAAACCCACAGGAGGGACTGTGGATCGTATATAAACCCACAGGATGGACTGTGGACAGTATATAAACCCACAGGAGGGACTGTGGATAGTATATAAACCCACAGGATGGACTGTGGATCGTATATAAACACACAGGATGGACTGTGGATAGTATATAAACCCACAGGATGGACTGTGGATAGTATATAAACCCACAGGAGGGACTGTGGATCGTATATAAACACACAGGATGGACTGTGGATAGTATATAAACCCACAGGATGGACTGTGGATAGTATATAAACCCACAGGAGGGACTGTGGATAGTATATAAACCCACAGGATGGACTGTGGATAGTATATAAACCCACAGGAGGGACTGTGGATAGTATATAAACCCACAGGAGGGACTGTGGATAGTATATAAACCCACAGGATGGACTGTGGACAGTATATAAACCCACAGGATGGACTGTGGACAGTATATAAACCCACAGGATGGACTGTGGACAGTGTATAAACCCACAGGATGGACTGTGGACAGTGTATAAACCCAGAGGATGGACTGTGGACAGTATATAAACCCACAGGATGGACTGTGGACAGTAGAAAAACCCACAGGATGGACTGTGGACAGTATATAAACCCACAGGATGGACTGTGGATAGCATATAAACCCACAGGAGGGACTGTGGACAGTACATAAACCCACAGGAGGGACTGTGGACAGTATATGAACCCAAAGGAAGGACTGTGGACAGTATATAAACCCACAGAATGGACTGTGGATAGTATATAAACCCACAGGAGGGACTGTGGACAGTATATAAACCCACAGAATGGACTGTGGATCGTATATAAACCCACAGGAAGGACTGTGGATAGTATATAAACCCACAGAATGGACTGTGAATAGTATAGAAACCCACAGGAGGGACTGTGGACAGTATATAAACCCACAGAATGGACTGTGGATAGTATATAAACCCACAGGAGGGACTGTGGACAGTATATAAACCCACAGGATGGACTGTGGATAGTATATAAACCCACAGGATGGACTGTGGATAGTGTATAAACCCACAGGAGGGACTGTGGACAGTATATAAACCCACAGGATGGACTGTGGATAGTATATAAACCCACAGGATGGACTGTGGACAGTATATAAACCCACAGGATGGACTGTGGATAGTATATAAACCCACAGGATGGACTGTGGATAGTGTATAAACCCACAGGAGGGACTGTGGACAGTATATAAACCCACAGGATGGACTGTGGATAGTATATAAACCCACAGGATGGACTGTGGACAGTATATAAACCCACAGGATGGACTGTGGATAGTATATAAACCCACAGGATGGACTGTGGACAGTATATAAACCCACAGGATGGACTGTGGATAGTATTTTAACCCACAGGATGGACTGTGGACAGCATATAAACCCACAGGAGGGACTGTGGATAGTATATAAACCCACAGGAGGGACTGTGGATAGTATATAAGCCCACAGGATGGACTGTGGATAGTATATAAACTCACAGGATGGACTGTGGATAGTATATAAACCCACAGGAGGGACTGTGGACAGTATATAAACCCACAGGAGGGACTGTGGACAGTATATAAACCCACAGGATGGACTGTGGACAGTACATAAACCCACAGGATGGACTGTGGATAGTATTTCAACTCACAGGATGGACTGTGGATAGTATATAAACCCACAGGTGGGACTGTGGATAGTATATAAACTCACAGGATGGACTGTGGATCGTGTATAAACCCACAGGAGGGACTGTGGATCGTATATAAACCCACAGGATGGACTGTGGACAGTATATAAACCCACAGGATGGACTGTGGATAGTGTATAAACCCACAGGATGGACTGTGGATAGTATATAAACCCACAGGATGGACTGTGGATAGTGTATAAACCCACAGGATGGACTGTGGACAGTATATGAACCCACAGGATGGACTGTGGATAGTATATAAACCCACAGGAGGGACTGTGGATAGTATATAAACCCACAGGAGGGACTGTGGATCGTATATAAACCCACAGGATGGACTGTGGATAGTATATAAACCCACAGGATGGACTGTGGATAGTATATAAACTCACAGGAGGGACTGTGGATCGTATATAAACCCACAGGAGGGACTGTGGATAGTATATAAACCCACAGGATGGACTGTGGATAGTATATAAACCCACAGGATGGACTGTGGACAGTATATAAACCCACAGGAGGGACTGTGGATAGTATATAAACCCACAGGATGGACTGTGGATAGTATATAAACCCACAGGATGTACTGTGGATAGTATATAAACCCACAGGATGGACTGTGGATAGTATATAAACCCACAGGATGGACTGTGGATCGTATATAAACACACAGGATGGACTGTGGATAGTATATAAACCCACAGGAGGGACTGTGGATAGTATATAAACCCACAGGATGGACTGTGGACAGTATATAAACCCACAGGATGGACTGTGGACAGTGTATAAACCCACAGGATGGACTGTGGACAGTGTATAAACCCACAGGATGGACTGTGGACAGTATATAAACCCACAGGATGGACTGTGGACAGTAGAAAAACCCACAGGATGGACTGTGGATAGTATATAAACCCACAGGAGGGACTGTGGACAGTATATAAACCCACAGGAGGGACTGTGGACAGTATATGAACCCAAAGGAAGGACTGTGGACAGTATATAAACCCACAGAATGGACTGTGGATAGTATATAAACCCACAGGAGGGACTGTGGACAGTATATAAACCCACAGAATGGACTGTGGATCGTATATAAACCCACAGGAAGGACTGTGGATAGTATATAAACCCACAGAATGGACTGTGGATAGTATAGAAACCCACAGGAGGGACTGTGGACAGTATATAAACCCACAGAATGGACTGTGGATAGTATATAAACCCACAGGAGGGACTGTGGACGGTATATAAACCCACAGGATGGACTGTGGATAGTATATAAACCCACAGGATGGACTGTGGACAGTATATAAACCCACAGGATGGACTGTGGACAGTATATAAACCCACAGGATGGACTGTGGATAGTATATAAACCCACAGGATGGACTGTGGACAGTATATAAACCCACAGGATGGACTGTGGATAGTATATAAACCCACAGGATGGACTGTGGATAGTATATAAACCCACAGGAGGGACTGTGGATAGTATATAAACCCACAGGAGGGACTGTGGACAGTATATAAACACACAGGATGGACTGTGGACAGCATATAAACCCACAGGAGGGACTGTGGATAGTATATAAACCCACAGGAGGGACTGTGGATAGTATATAAGACCACAGGAGGGACTGTGGACAGTATATAAACCCACAGGATGGAATGTGGACAGTACATAAACCCACAGCATGGACTGTGGACAGTATATAAACCCACAGGAGGGACTGTGGATAGTGTATAAACCCACAGGATGGACTGTGGATAGTATATAAACCCACAGGAGGGACTGTGGACAGTATATAAACAAACAGGATGGACTGTGGACAGTATATAAACCCACAGGATGGAATGTGGACAGTATATAAACCCACAGGATGGAATGTGGACAGTATATAAACCCACAGGATGGAATGTGGACAGTATATAAACCCACAGGATGGACTGTGGACAGTATATAAACCCACAGGATGGAATGTGGACAGTATATAAACCCACAGGATGGACTGTGGACAGTATATAAACCCACAGGAGGGACTGTGGATAGTATATAAACCCACAGGATGGACTGTGGATAGTATATAAACCCACAGGAGGGACTGTGGACAGTATATAAACCCACAGGATGGACTGTGGACAGTATATAAACCCACAGGAGGGACTGTGGATAGTGTATAAACCCACAGGATGGACTGTGGATAGTATATAAACCCACAGGAGGGACTGTGGACAGTATATAAACACACAGGATGGACTGTGGACAGTATATAAACCCACAGGATGGAATGTGGACAGTATATAAACCCACAGGATGGACTGTGGATAGTGTATAAACCCACAGGATGGACTGTGGACAGTATATAAACCCACAGGATGGAATGTGGACAGTATATAAACCCACAGGATGGACTGTGGATAGTATATAAACCCACAGGATGGACTGTGGACAGTATATAAACCCACAGGATGGAATGTGGACAGTATATAAACCCACAGGATGGAATGTGGACAGTATATAAACCCACAGGAGGGACTGTGGATAGTATATAAACCCACAGGAGGGACTGTGGATAGTATATAAGCCCACAGGATGGACTGTGGATAGTATATAAACTCACAGGATGGACTGTGGATAGTATATAAACCCACAGGAGGGACTGTGGACAGTATATAAACCCACAGGATGGACTGTGGACAGTACATAAACCCACAGGATGGACTGTGGATAGTATATAAACTCACAGGGTGGACTGTGGATAGTATATAAACCCACAGGTGGGACTGTGGATAGTATATAAACTCACAGGATGGACTGTGGATAGTGTATAAACCCACAGGAGGGACTGTGGATCGTATATAAACCCACAGGATGGACTGTGGACAGTATATAAACCCACAGGATGGACTGTGGATAGTGTATAAACCCACAGGATGGACTGTGGATAGTATATAAACCCACAGGATGGACTGTGGATAGTGTATAAACCCACAGGATGGACTGTGGACAGTATATAAACCCACAGGATGGACTGTGGATAGTATATAAACCCACAGGAGGGACTGTGGATAGTATATAAACCCACAGGAGGGACTGTGGATCGTATATAAACCCACAGGATGGACTGTGGATAGTATATAAACCCACAGGATGGACTGTGGATAGTATATAAACTCACAGGAGGGACTGTGGATCGTATATAAACCCACAGGAGGGACTGTGGATAGTATATAAACCCACAGGATGGACTGTGGATAGTATATAAACCCACAGGATGGACTGTGGACAGTATATAAACCCACAGGAGGGACTGTGGATAGTATATAAACCCACAGGATGGACTGTGGATAGTATATAAACCCACAGGATGTACTGTGGATAGTATATAAACCCACATGATGGACTGTGGATAGTATATAAACCCACAGGATGGACTGTGGATCGTATATAAACACACAGGATGGACTGTGGATAGTATATAAACCCACAGGAGGGACTGTGGATAGTATATAAACCCACAGGATGGACTGTGGACAGTATATAAACCCACAGGATGGACTGTGGACAGTGTATAAACCCACAGGATGGACTGTGGACAGTGTATAAACCCACAGGATGGACTGTGGACAGTATATAAACCCACAGGATGGACTGTGGACAGTAGAAAAACCCACAGGATGGACTGTGGATAGTATATAAACCCACAGGAGGGACTGTGGACAGTATATAAACCCACAGGAGGGACTGTGGACAGTATATGAACCCAAAGGAAGGACTGTGGACAGTATATAAACCCACAGAATGGACTGTGGATAGTATATAAACCCACAGGAGGGACTGTGGACAGTATATAAACCCACAGAATGGACTGTGGATCGTATATAAACCCACAGGAAGGACTGTGGATAGTATATAAACCCACAGAATGGACTGTGGATAGTATAGAAACCCACAGGAGGGACTGTGGACAGTATATAAACCCACAGAATGGACTGTGGATAGTATATAAACCCACAGGAGGGACTGTGGACAGTATATAAACCCACAGGATGGACTGTGGATAGTATATAAACCCACAGGATGGACTGTGGACAGTATATAAACCCACAGGATGGACTGTGGACAGTATATAAACCCACAGGATGGACTGTGGATAGTATATAAACCCACAGGATGGACTGTGGACAGTATATAAACCCACAGGATGGACTGTGGATAGTATATAAACCCACAGGATGGACTGTGGATAGTATATAAACCCACAGGAGGGACTGTGGATAGTATATAAACCCACAGGAGGGACTGTGGACAGTATATAAACACACAGGATGGACTGTGGACAGCATATAAACCCACAGGAGGGACTGTGGATAGTATATAAACCCACAGGAGGGACTGTGGATAGTATATAAGCCCACAGGAGGGACTGTGGACAGTATATAAACCCACAGGATGGAATGTGGACAGTACATAAACCCACAGCATGGACTGTGGACAGTATATAAACCCACAGGAGGGACTGTGGATAGTGTATAAACCCACAGGATGGACTGTGGATAGTATATAAACCCACAGGAGGGACTGTGGACAGTATATAAACACACAGGATGGACTGTGGACAGTATATAAACCCACAGGATGGAATGTGGACAGTATATAAACCCACAGGATGGAATGTGGACAGTATATAAACCCACAGGATGGAATGTGGACAGTATATAAACCCACAGGATGGACTGTGGACAGTATATAAACCCACAGGATGGAATGTGGACAGTATATAAACCCACAGGATGGACTGTGGACAGTATATAAACCCACAGGAGGGACTGTGGATAGTATATAAACCCACAGGATGGACTGTGGATAGTATATAAACCCACAGGAGGGACTGTGGACAGTATATAAACCCACAGGATGGACTGTGGATAGTATATAAACCCTCAGGATGGACTGTGGAGAGTGTATAAACCCACAGGATGGACTGTGGACAGTATATAAACCCACAGGATGGACTGTGGATAGTGTATAAACCCACAGGATGGACTGTGGATAGTGTATAATCCCACAGGATGGACTGTGGATAGTGTATAAACCCACAGGATGGACTGTGGATAGTGTATAAACCCACAGGATGGACTGTGGATAGTATATAAACCCACAGGATGGACTGTGGATAGTGTATAAACCCACAGGATGGACTGTGGATAGTATATAAACCCACAGGATGGACTGTGGATCGTGTATAAACCCACAGGATGGACTGTGGATAGTATATAAACCCACAGGATGGACTGTGGATAGTATATAAACCCACAGGAGGGACTGTGGATAGTATATAAACCCACAGGATGGACTGTGGATAGTGTATAAACCCACAGGATGGACTGTGGATAGTATATAAACCCACAGGATGGACTGTGGACAGTGTATAAACCCACAGGATGGACTGTGGACAATATATAAACCCACAGGATGGACTGTGGATAGTGTATAAACCCACAGGATGGACTGTGGATAGTATATAAACCCACAGGATGGACTGTGGACAGTATATAAACTCACAGGAGGGACTGTGGACAGTATATAAACCCACAGGATGGACTGTGGACAGTATATAAACACACAGGATGGACTGTGGATAGTATATAAACACACAGGATGGACTGTGGATCGTGTATAAACCCACAGGAGGGACTGTGGACAGTATATAAACACACAGGATGGACTGTGGATAGTATATAAACCCACAGGATGGACTGTGGACAGTATATAAACCCACAGGATGGACTGTGGACAGTATATAAACACACAGGATGGACTGTGGATAGTATATAAACCCACAGGAGGGACTGTGGACAGTATATAAACCCACAGGATAGACTGTGGACAGTATATAAACACACAGGATGGACTGTGGATAGTATATAAACCCACAGGATGGACTGTGGACAGTATATAAACCCACAGGAGGGACTGTGGATCGTATATAAACCCACAGGATGGACTGTGGACAGTATATAAACCCACAGGAGGGACTATGGATAGTGTATAAACCCACAGGATGGACTGTGGACAGTATATAAACCCACAGGATGGACTGTGGACAGTATATAAACCCACAGGAGGGACTGTGGATAGTATATAAACCCACAGGAGGGACTGTGGACAGTATATAAACCCACAGGATGGACTGTGGACAGTATATGAACCCACAGGATGGACTGTGGACAGTATATAAACCCACAGGAGGGACTGTGGATAGTATATAAACCCACAGGAGGGACTGTGGACAGTATATAAACCCACAGGAGGGACTGTGGATCGTATATAAACCCACAGGATGGACTGTGGACAGTATATAAACCCACAGGAGGGACTGTGGATAGTGTATAAACCCACAGGATGGACTGTGGACAGTATATAAACCCACAGGATGGACTGTGGACAGTATATAAACCCACAGGATGGACTGTGGATAGTATATAAACCCACAGGATGGACTGTGGATAGTATATAAACCCACAGGAGGGACTGTGGACAGTATATAAACACAGAGGAGGGACTGTGGACAGTATATAAACCCACAGGATGGACTGTGGATAGTATATAAACCCACAGGATGGACTGTGGACAGTATATAAACACAGAGGAGGGACTGTGGACAGTATATAAACCCACAGGATGGACTGTGGATAGTATATAAACCCACAGGATGGACTGTGGATAGTATATAAACCCACAGGATGGACTGTGGATAGTATATAAACCCACAGGATGGACTGTGGATAGTATATAAACCCACAGGATGGACTGTGGACAGTATATAAACACAGAGGAGGGACTGTGGACAGTATATAAACCCACAGGATGGACTGTGGATAGTATATAAACCCACAGGATGGACTGTGGATAGTATATAAACCCACAGGATGGACTGTGGACAGTATATAAACACAGAGGAGGGACTGTGGACAGTATATAAACCCACAGGATGGACTGTGGATAGTATATAAACCCACAGGATGGACTGTGGATAGTATATAAACCCACAGGATGGACTGTGGACAGTATATAAAACCACAGGATGGACTGTGGATAGTATATAAACCCACAGGATGGACTGTGGATAGTATATAAACCCACAGGATGGACTGTGGATAGTGTGTAAACCCACAGGAGTGACTGTGGATAGTGTATAAACCCACAGGATGGACTGTGGACAGTATATAAACCCACAGGATGGACTGTGGACAGTATATAAACCCACAGGATGGACTGTGGATAGTATATAAACACACAGGATGGACTGTGGATAGTATATAAACCCACAGGAGGGACTGTGGACAGTGTATAAAACCACAGGAGGGACTGTGGATAGTATATAAACCCACAGGATGGACTGTGGATAGTATATAAACCCACAGGAGGGACTGTGGACAGTATATAAACCCACAGGAGGGACTGTGGATAGTATATAAACCCACAGGAGGGACTGTGGATAGTATATAAACCCACAGGATGGACTGTGGACAGTATATAAACCCACAGGAGGGACTGTGGATAGTGTATAAACCCACAGGATGGACTGTGGATAGTATATAAACCCACAGGAGGGACTGTGGACAGTATATAAACCCACAGGAGGGACTGTGGATAGTATATAAACCCACAGGAGGGACTGTGGATAGTATATAAACCCACAGGATGGACTGTGGATAGTATATAAACCCACAGGATGGACTGTGGACAGTATATAAACCCACAGGATGGACTGTGGATAGTATATAAACCCACAGGAGGGACTGTGGATAGTATATAAACCCACAGGAGGGACTGTGGATCGTATATAAACCCACAGGATGGACTGTGGATAGTATAGAAACTCACAGGAGGGACTGTGGATCGTATATAAACCCACAGGAGGGACTGTGGATCGTCTATAAACTCACAGGAGGGACTGTGGATCGCATATAAACCCACAGGAGTGACTGTGGATAGTATATAAACACACAGGATGGACTGTGGATAGTATATAAACTCACAGGAGTGACTGTGGACCGTATATAAACCCACAGGAGGGACTGTGGATAGTATATAAACCCACAGGATGGACTGTGGACAGTATATAAACCCACAGGAGGGACTGTGGATAGTATATAAACCCACAGGATGGACTGTGGACAGTATATAAACCCACAGGAGGGACTGTGGACAGTGTATAAACCCATAGGATGGACTGTGGATAGTGTATAAACCCACAGGATGGACTGTGGATAGTATATAAACCCACAGGATGGACTGTGGACAGTATATAAACCCACAGGAGGGACTGTGGACAATATATAAACCCACAGGAGGGACTGTGGATAGTGTATAAACCCACAGGAGGGACTGTGGATAGTACATAAACCCACAGGATGGACTGTGGATAGTGTATAAACCCACAGGAGGGACTGTGGATAGTGTATAAACCCACAGAATGGACTGTGGATAGTATAGAAACCCACAGGAGTGACTGTGGACAGTATATAAACCCACAGAATGGATTGTGGATAGTATATAAACCCACAGGAGGGACTGTGGACAGTATATAAACCCACAGGATGGGCTGTGGATAGTATATAAACCCACAGGATGGACTGTGGACAGTATATAAACCCACAGGATGGACTGTGGACAGTATATAAACCCACAGGATGGACTGTGGATAGTATATAAACCCACAGGATGGACTGTGGACAGTATATAAACGCACAGGATGGACTGTGGATAGTATATAAACCCACAGGAGGGACTGTGGATAGTATATAAACCCACAGGAGGGACTGTGGACAGTATATAAACACACAGGATGGACTGTGGACAGCATATAAACCCACAGGAGGGACTGTGGATAGTATATAAACCCACAGGAGGGACTGTGGATAGTATATAAGCCCACAGGAGGGACTGTGGACAGTATATAAACCCACAGGATGGACTGTGGACAGTATATAAACCCACAGGAGGGACTGTGGATAGTATATAAACCCACAGGAGGGACTGTGGACAGTATATACACACAGGATGGACTGTGGATAGTATAGAAACCCACAGGATGGACTGTGGACAGTATATAAACCCACAGGAGGGACTGTGGATAGTATATAAACCCACAGGAGGGACTGTGGACAGTATATAAACACACAGGATGGACTGTGGACAGTATATAAACCCACAGGATGGAATGTGGACAGTATATAAACCCACAGGATGGAATGTGGACAGTATATAAACCCACAGGATGGAATGTGGACAGTATATAAACCCACAGGATGGACTGTGGATAGTATATAAACCCACAGGATGGAATGTGGACAGCATATAAACCCACAGGATGGACTGTGGATAGTATATAAACCCACAGGATGGAATGTGGACAGTATATAAACCCACAGGATGGACTGTGGACAGTATATAAACCCACAGGAGGGACTGTGGATAGTTTATAAACCCACAGGATGGACTGTGGATAGTATATAAACCCACAGGAGGGACTGTGGACAGTATATAAACCCACAGGATGGACTGTGGATAGTATATCAACCCTCAGGATGGACTGTGGAGAGTGTATAAACCCACAGGATGGACTGTGGAGAGTGTATAAACCCACAGGATGGACTGTGGATAGTGTATAAACCCACAGGATGGACTGTGGATAGTGTATAAACCCACAGGATGGACTGTGGATAGTATATAAACCCACAGGATGGACTGTGGATAGTGTATAAACCCACAGGATGGACTGTGGATAGTGTATAAACCCACAGGATGGACTGTGGATAGTATATAAACCCACAGGATGGACTGTGGACAATATATAAACCCACAGGATGGACTGTGGATAGTGTATAAACCCACAGGATGGACTGTGGACAATATATAAACCCACAGGATGGACTGTGGATAGTATATAAACCCACAGGATGGACTGTGGACAGTGTATAAACCCACAGGATGGACTGTGGACAATATATAAACCCACAGGATGGACTGTGGATAGTGTATAAACCCACAGGATGGACTGTGGATAGTGTATAAACCCACAGGATGGACTGTGGACAGTATATAAACACACAGGATGGACTGTGGATAGTATATAAACCCACAGGATGGACTGTGGACAGTATATAAACCCACAGGAGGGACTGTGGATCGTATATAAACCCACAGGATGGACTGTGGACAGTATATAAACCCACAGGAGGGACTGTGGATAGTATATAAACCCACAGGAGGGACTGTGGATAGTATATAAACCCACAGGAGGGACTGTGGACAGTATATAAACCCACAGGATGGACTGTGGACAGTATATGAACCCACAGGATGGACTGTGGACAGGAAATAAACCCACAGGAGGGACTGTGGATAGTATATAAACCCACAGGAGGGACTGTGGACAGTATATAAACCCACAGGAGGGACTGTGGATCGTATATAAACCCACAGGATGGACTGTGGACAGTATATAAACCCACAGGAGGGACTGTGGATAGTGTATAAACCCACAGGATGGACTGTGGACAGTATATAAACATAGAGGAGGGACTGTGGACAGTATATAAACCCACAGGATGGACTGTGGACAGTATATAAACACAGAGGAGGGACTGTGGACAGTATATAAACCCACAGGATGGACTGTGGATAGTATATAAACCCACAGGATGGACTGTGGACAGTATATAAACACAGAGGAGGGACTGTGGACAGTATATAAACCCACAGGATGGACTGTGGACAGTATATAAACACAGAGGAGTGACTGTGGACAGTATATAAACCCACAGGATGGACTGTGGATAGGATATAAACCCACAGGATGGACTGTGGATAGTATATAAACCCACAGGATGGACTGTGGATAGTATATAAACCCACAGGATGGACTGTGGATAGTATATAAACCCACAGGATGGACTGTGGATAGTATATAAACCCACAGGATGGACTGTGGACAGTATATAAACACAGAGGAGGGACTGTGGACAGTATATAAACCCACAGGATGGACTGTGGATAGTATATAAAACCACAGGATGGACTGTGGATAGTATATAAACCCACAGGATGGACTGTGGACAGTATATAAACACAGAGGAGGGACTGTGGACAGTATATAAACCCACAGGATGGACTGTGGATAGTATATAAACCCACAGGATGGACTGTGGATAGTATATAAACCCACAGGATGGACTGTGGACAGTATATAAAACCACAGGATGGACTGTGGATAGTATATAAACCCACAGGATGGACTGTGGATAGTATATAAACCCACAGGATGGACTGTGGATAGTGTATAAACCCACAGGAGGGAATGTGGATAGTATATAAACCCACAGGATGGACTGTGGACAGTATATAAACCCACAGGAGGGACTGTGGATCGTATATAAACCCACAGGATGGACTGAGGATAGTATATAAACCCACAGGAGTGACTGTGGATAGTGTATAAACCCACAGGATGGACTGTGGACAGTATATAAACCCACAGGATGGACTGTGGACAGTATATAAACCCACAGGATGGACTGTGGATAGTATATAAACACACAGGATGGACTGTGGATAGTATATAAACCCACAGGAGGGACTGTGGACAGTGTATAAACCCACAGGAGGGACTGTGGATAGTATATAAACCCACAGGATGGACTGTGGATAGTATATAAACCCACAGGAGGGACTGTGGACAGTATATAAACCCACAGGAGGGACTGTGGATAGTATATAAACCCACAGGAGGGACTGTGGATAGTATATAAACCCACAGGATGGACTGTGGACAGTATATAAACCCACAGGAGGGACTGTGGATAGTGTATAAACCCACAGGATGGACTGTGGATAGTATATAAACCCACAGGAGGGACTGTGGACAGTATATAAACCCACAGGAGGGACTGTGGATAGTATATAAACCCACAGGAGGGACTGTGGATAGTATATAAACCCACAGGATGGACTGTGGATAGTATATAAACCCAAAGGATGGACTGTGGACAGTATATAAACCCACAGGATGGACTGTGGATAGTATATAAACCCACAGGAGGGACTGTGGATAGTATATAAACCCACAGGAGGGACTGTGGATCGTATATAAACCCACAGGAGGGACTGTGGATCGTCTATAAACTCACAGGAGGGACTGTGGATCGCATATCAACCCACAGGAGTGACTGTGGATAGTATATAAACACACAGGATGGACTGTGGATAGTATATAAACTCACAGGAGTGACTGTGGACCGTATATAAACCCACAGGAGGGACTGTGGATAGTATATAAACCCACAGGATGGACTGTGGACAGTATATAAACCCACAGGAGGGACTGTGGATAGTATATAAACCCACAGGATGGACTGTGGACAGTATATAAACCCACAGGAGGGACTGTGGACAGTGTATAAACCCACAGGATGGACTGTGGACAGTAAATAAAGCCACAGGAGGGACTGTGGACAATATATAAACCCACAGGAGGGACTGTGGATAGTGTATAAACCCACAGGAGGGACTGTGGATAGTACATAAACCCACAGGATGGACTGTGGATAGTGTATAAACCCACAGGAGGGACTGTGGATAGTGTATAAACCCACAGGAGGGACTGTGGATCGTATATAAACCCACAGGATGGACTGTGGATAGTATATAAACCCACAGGATGGACTGTGGATAGTGTATAAACCCACAGGAGGGACTGTGGATAGTACATAAACCCACAGGATGGACTGTGGACAGTATATAAACCCACAGGAGGGACTGTGGATAGTACATAAACCCACAGGATGGACTGTGGACAGTATATAAACCCACAGGATGGCCTGTGGACAGTCTCTCAACCCACAGGATGGACTGTGGACAGTGTATAAACCCACAGGAGGGATTGTGGACAGTATATAAACCCACAGGAGGGACTGTGGATAGTACATAAACCCACAGGATGGACTGTGGACAGTATATAAACTCACAGGATGGACTGTTGATGGTGTATAAACCCACAGGATGGACTGTGGACAGTGTATAAACTCACAGGATGGACTGTGGATAGTGTATAAACCCACAGGATGGACTGTGGACAGTGTATAAACTCACAGGATGGACTGTGGATCGTGTATAAACCCACAGGATGGACTGTGGACAGTGTATAAACCCACAGGATGGACTGTGGATAGCACATAAACCCACAGGATGGACTGTGGACAGTATATAAACTCACAGGATGGACTGTGGATAGTATATAAACTCACAGGATGGACTGTGGATAGTGTATAAACCCACAGGAGGGACTGTGGATAGTGTATAAACCCACAGGATGGACTGTGGATAGTATATAAACCCACAGGAGGGACTGTGGATAGTATATAAACCCACAGGATGGACTGTGGATAATATATAAACCCACAGGATGGACTGTGGACAGTATATAAACCCACAGGATGGACTGTGGATAGTATATAAACCCACAGGATGGACTGTGGATAGTATATAAACCCACAGGAGGGACTGTGGATCATATATAAACCCACAGGATGGACTGTGGACAGTATATAAACCCACAGGAGGGACTGTGGATAGTATATAAACCCACAGGATGGACTGTGGATAGTATATAAACCCACAGGAGGGACTGTGGACAGTATATAAACCCACAGGATGGACTGTGGATAGTATATCAACCCTCAGGATGGACTGTGGAGAGTGTATAAACCCACAGGATGGACTGTGGATAGTGTATAAACCCACAGGATGGACTGTGGATAGTGTATAAACCCACAGGATGGACTGTGGATAGTGTATAAACCCACAGGATGGACTGTGGATAGTATATAAACCCACAGGATGGACTGTGGATAGTGTATAAACCCACAGGATGGACTGTGGATAGTGTATAAACCCACAGGATGGACTGTGGATAGTATATAAACCCACAGGATGGACTGTGGACAATATATAAACCCACAGGATGGACTGTGGATAGTGTATAAACCCACAGGATGGACTGTGGACAATATATAAACCCACAGGATGGACTGTGGATAGTATATAAACCCACAGGATGGACTGTGGACAGTGTATAAACCCACAGGATGGACTGTGGACAATATATAAACCCACAGGATGGACTGTGGATAGTGTATAAACCCACAGGATGGACTGTGGATAGTGTATAAACCCACAGGATGGACTGTGGACAGTACATAAACACACAGGATGGACTGTGGATAGTATATAAACCCACAGGATGGACTGTGGACAGTATATAAACCCACAGGAGGGACTGTGGATCGTATATAAACCCACAGGATGGACTGTGGACAGTATATAAACCCACAGGAGGGACTGTGGATAGTGTATAAACCCACAGGATGGACTGTGGACAGTATATAAACCCACAGGATGGACTGTGGACAGTATATAAACCCACAGGAGGGACTGTGGATAGTATATAAACCCACAGGAGGGACTGTGGACAGTATATAAACCCACAGGATGGACTGTGGACAGTATATGAACCCACAGGATGGACTGTGGACAGTATATAAACCCACAGGAGGGACTGTGGATAGTATATAAACCCACAGGAGGGACTGTGGACAGTATATAAACCCACAGGAGGGACTGTGGATCGTATATAAACCCACAGGATGGACTGTGGACAGTATATAAACCCACAGGAGGGACTGTGGATAGTGTATAAACCCACAGGATGGACTGTGGACAGTATATAAACATAGAGGAGGGACTGTGGACAGTATATAAACCCACAGGATGGACTGTGGACAGTATATAAACACAGAGGAGGGACTGTGGACAGTATATAAACCCACAGGATGGACTGTGGATAGTATATAAACCCACAGGATGGACTGTGGACAGTATATAAACACAGAGGAGGGACTGTGGACAGTATATAAACCCACAGGATGGACTGTGGACAGTATATAAACACAGAGGAGTGACTGTGGACAGTATATAAACCCACAGGATGGACTGTGGATAGTATATAAACCCACAGGATGGACTGTGGATAGTATATAAACCCACAGGATGGACTGTGGATAGTATATAAACCCACAGGATGGACTGTGGATAGTATATAAACCCACAGGATGGACTGTGGATAGTATATAAACCCACAGGATGGACTGTGGACAGTATATAAACACAGAGGAGGGACTGTGGACAGTATATAAACCCACAGGATGGACTGTGGATAGTATATAAACCCACAGGATGGACTGTGGATAGTATATAAACCCACAGGATGGACTGTGGATAGTATATAAACCCACAGGATGGACTGTGGACAGTATATAAACACAGAGGAGGGACTGTGGACAGTATATAAACCCACAGGATGGACTGTGGATAGTATATAAACCCACAGGATGGACTGTGGATAGTATATAAACCCACAGGATGGACTGTGGACAGTATATAAAACCACAGGATGGACTGTGGATAGTATATAAACCCACAGGATGGACTGTGGATAGTATATAAACCCACAGGATGGACTGTGGATAGTGTATAAACCCACAGGAGGGAATGTGGATAGTATATAAACCCACAGGATGGACTGTGGACAGTATATAAACCCACAGGAGGGACTGTGGATCGTATATAAACCCACAGGATGGACTGAGGATAGTATATAAACCCACAGGAGTGACTGTGGATAGTGTATAAACCCACAGGATGGACTGTGGACAGTATATAAACCCACAGGATGGACTGTGGACAGTAAATAAACCCACAGGATGGACTGTGGATAGTATATAAACACACAGGATGGACTGTGGATAGTATATAAACCCACAGGAGGGACTGTGGACAGTGTATAAACCCACAGGAGGGACTGTGGATAGTATATAAACCCACAGGATGGACTGTGGATAGTATATAAACCCACAGGAGGGACTGTGGACAGTATATAAACCCACAGGAGGGACTGTGGATAGTATATAAACCCACAGGAGGGACTGTGGATAGTATATAAACCCACAGGATGGACTGTGGACAGTATATAAACCCACAGGAGGGACTGTGGATAGTGTATAAACCCACAGGATGGACTGTGGATAGTATATAAACCCACAGGAGGGACTGTGGACAGTATATAAACCCACAGGAGGGACTGTGGATAGTATATAAACCCACAGGAGGGACTGTGGATAGTATATAAACCCACAGGATGGACTGTGGATAGTATATAAACCCACAGGATGGACTGTGGACAGTATATAAACCCACAGGATGGACTGTGGATAGTATATAAACCCACAGGAGGGACTGTGGATAGTATATAAACCCACAGGAGGGACTGTGGATCGTATATAAACCCACAGGAGGGACTGTGGATCGTCTATAAACTCACAGGAGGGACTGTGGATCGCATATAAACCCACAGGAGTGACTGTGGATAGTATATAAACACACAGGATGGACTGTGGATAGTATATAAACTCACAGGAGTGACTGTGGACCGTATATAAACCCACAGGAGGGACTGTGGATAGTATATAAACCCACAGGATGGACTGTGGACAGTATATAAACCCACAGGAGGGACTGTGGATAGTATATAAACCCACAGGATGGACTGTGGACAGTATATAAACCCACAGGAGGGACTGTGGACAGTGTATAAACCCACAGGATGGACTGTGGACAGTAAATAAAGCCACAGGAGGGACTGTGGACAATATATAAACCCACAGGAGGGACTGTGGATAGTGTATAAACCCACAGGAGGGACTGTGGATAGTACATAAACCCACAGGATGGACTGTGGATAGTGTATAAACCCACAGGAGGGACTGTGGATAGTGTATAAACCCACAGGAGGGACTGTGGATCGTATATAAACCCACAGGATGGACTGTGGATAGTATATAAACCCACAGGATGGACTGTGGATAGTGTATAAACCCACAGGAGGGACTGTGGATAGTACATAAACCCACAGGATGGACTGTGGACAGTATATAAACCCACAGGATGGCCTGTGGACAGTATATAAACCCACAGGATGGACTGTGGACAGTGTATAAACCCACAGGAGGGATTGTGGACAGTATATAAACCCACAGGAGGGACTGTGGATAGTACATAAACCCACAGGATGGACTGTGGACAGTATATAAACTCACAGGATGGACTGTTGATGGTGTATAAACCCACAGGATGGACTGTGGACAGTGTATAAACTCACAGGATGGACTGTGGATAGTGTATAAACCCACAGGATGGACTGTGGACAGTGTATAAACTCACAGGATGGACTGTGGATCGTGTATAAACCCACAGGATGGACTGTGGACAGTGTATAAACCCACAGGATGGACTGTGGATAGCACATAAACCCACAGGATGGACTGTGGACAGTATATAAACTCACAGGATGGACTGTGGATAGTATATAAACTCACAGGATGGACTGTGGATAGTGTATAAACCCACAGGAGGGACTGTGGATAGTGTATAAACCCACAGGATGGACTGTGGATAGTATATAAACCCACAGGAGGGACTGTGGATAGTATATAAACCCACAGGATGGACTGTGGATAATATATAAACCCACAGGATGGACTGTGGACAGTATATAAACCCACAGGATGGACTGTGGATAGTATATAAACCCACAGGATGGACTGTGGATAGTATATAAACCCACAGGAGGGACTGTGGATCATATATAAACCCACAGGATGGACTGTGGACAGTATATAAACCCACAGGAGGGACTGTGGATAGTATATAAACCCACAGGATGGACTGTGGATAGTATATAAACCCACAGGAGGGACTGTGGACAGTATATAAACCCACAGGATGGACTGTGGATAGTATATCAACCCTCAGGATGGACTGTGGAGAGTGTATAAACCCACAGGATGGACTGTGGATAGTGTATAAACCCACAGGATGGACTGTGGATAGTGTATAAACCCACAGGATGGACTGTGGATAGTGTATAAACCCACAGGATGGACTGTGGATAGTATATAAACCCACAGGATGGACTGTGGATAGTGTATAAACCCACAGGATGGACTGTGGATAGTGTATAAACCCACAGGATGGACTGTGGATAGTATATAAACCCACAGGATGGACTGTGGACAATATATAAACCCACAGGATGGACTGTGGATAGTGTATAAACCCACAGGATGGACTGTGGACAATATATAAACCCACAGGATGGACTGTGGATAGTATATAAACCCACAGGATGGACTGTGGACAGTGTATAAACCCACAGGATGGACTGTGGACAATATATAAACCCACAGGATGGACTGTGGATAGTGTATAAACCCACAGGATGGACTGTGGATAGTGTATAAACCCACAGGATGGACTGTGGACAGTATATAAACACACAGGATGGACTGTGGATAGTATATAAACCCACAGGATGGACTGTGGACAGTATATAAACCCACAGGAGGGACTGTGGATCGTATATAAACCCACAGGATGGACTGTGGACAGTATATAAACCCACAGGAGGGACTGTGGATAGTGTATAAACCCACAGGATGGACTGTGGACAGTATATAAACCCACAGGATGGACTGTGGACAGTATATAAACCCACAGGAGGGACTGTGGATAGTATATAAACCCACAGGAGGGACTGTGGACAGTATATAAACCCACAGGATGGACTGTGGAGAGTATATGAACCCACAGGATGGACTGTGGACAGTATATAAACCCACAGGAGGGACTGTGGATAGTATATAAACCCACAGGAGGGACTGTGGACAGTATATAAACCCACAGGAGGGACTGTGGATCGTATATAAACCCACAGGATGGACTGTGGACAGTATATAAACCCACAGGAGGGACTGTGGATAGTGTATAAACCCACAGGATGGACTGTGGACAGTATATAAACATAGAGGAGGGACTGTGGACAGTATATAAACCCACAGGATGGACTGTGGACAGTATATAAACACAGAGGAGGGACTGTGGACAGTATATAAACCCACAGGATGGACTGTGGATAGTATATAAACCCACAGGATGGACTGTGGACAGTATATAAACACAGAGGAGGGACTGTGGACAGTATATAAACCCACAGGATGGACTGTGGACAGTATATAAACACAGAGGAGTGACTGTGGACAGTATATAAACCCACAGGATGGACTGTGGATAGTATATAAACCCACAGGATGGACTGTGGATAGTATATAAACCCACAGGATGGACTGTGGATAGTATATAAACCCACAGGATGGACTGTGGATAGTATATAAACCCACAGGATGGACTGTGGATAGTATATAAACCCACAGGATGGACTGTGGACAGTATATAAACACAGAGGAGGGACTGTGGACAGTATATAAACCCACAGGATGGACTGTGGATAGTATATAAACCCACAGGATGGACTGTGGATAGTATATAAACCCACAGGATGGACTGTGGACAGTATATAAACACAGAGGAGGGACTGTGGACAGTATATAAACCCACAGGATGGACTGTGGATAGTATATAAACCCACAGGATGGACTGTGGATAGTATATAAACCCACAGGATGGACTGTGGATAGTATATAAACCCACAGGATGGACTGTGGACAGTATATAAAACCACAGGATGGACTGTGGATAGTATATAAACCCACAGGATGGACTGTGGATAGTATATAAACCCACAGGATGGACTGTGGATAGTGTATAAACCCACAGGAGGGAATGTGGATAGTATATAAACCCACAGGATGGACTGTGGACAGTATATAAACCCACAGGAGGGACTGTGGATCGTATATAAACCCACAGGATGGACTGAGGATAGTATATAAACCCACAGGAGTGACTGTGGATAGTGTATAAACCCACAGGATGGACTGTGGACAGTATATAAACCCACAGGATGGACTGTGGATAGTATATAAACACACAGGATGGACTGTGGATAGTATATAAACCCACAGGAGGGACTGTGGACAGTGTATAAACCCACAGGAGGGACTGTGGATAGTATATAAACCCACAGGATGGACTGTGGATAGTATATAAACCCACAGGAGGGACTGTGGACAGTATATAAACCCACAGGAGGGACTGTGGATAGTATATAAACCCACAGGAGGGACTGTGGATAGTATATAAACCCACAGGATGGACTGTGGACAGTATATAAACCCACAGGAGGGACTGTGGATAGTGTATAAACCCACAGGATGGACTGTGGATAGTATATAAACCCACAGGATGGACTGTGGATAGTATATAAACCCACAGGATGGACTGTGGACAGTAGATAAACCCACAGGATGGACTGTGGACAGTAGATAAACCCACAGGATGGACTGTGGACAGTATATAAACCCACAGGAGGGACTGTGGATAGTATATAAACCCACAGGAGGGACTGTGGATCGTATATAAACCCACAGGAGGGACTGTGGATCGTCTATAAACTCACAGGAGGGACTGTGGATCGCATATAAACCCACAGGAGTGACTGTGGATAGTATATAAACACACAGGATGGACTGTGGATAGTATATAAACTCACAGGAGTGACTGTGGACCGTATATAAACCCACAGGAGGGACTGTGGATAGTATATAAACCCACAGGATGGACTGTGGACAGTATATAAACCCACAGGAGGGACTGTGGATAGTATATAAACCCACAGGATGGACTGTGGACAGTATATAAACCCACAGGAGGGACTGTGGACAGTGTATAAACCCACAGGATGGACTGTGGACAGTAAATAAAGCCACAGGAGGGACTGTGGACAATATATAAACCCACAGGAGGGACTGTGGATAGTGTATAAACCCACAGGAGGGACTGTGGATAGTACATAAACCCACAGGATGGACTGTGGATAGTGTATAAACCCACAGGAGGGACTGTGGATAGTGTATAAACCCACAGGAGGGACTGTGGATCGTATATAAACCCACAGGATGGACTGTGGATAGTATATAAACCCACAGGATGGACTGTGGATAGTGTATAAACCCACAGGAGGGACTGTGGATAGTACATAAACCCACAGGATGGACTGTGGACAGTATATAAACCCACAGGAGGGACTGTGGATAGTACATAAACCCACAGGATGGACTGTGGACAGTATATAAACCCACAGGATGGCCTGTGGACAGTATATAAACCCACAGGATGGACTGTGGACAGTGTATAAACCCACAGGAGGGATTGTGGACAGTATATAAACCCACAGGAGGGACTGTGGATAGTACATAAACCCACAGGATGGACTGTGGACAGTATATAAACTCACAGGATGGACTGTTGATGGTGTATAAACCCACAGGATGGACTGTGGACAGTGTATAAACTCACAGGATGGACTGTGGATAGTGTATAAACCCACAGGATGGACTGTGGACAGTGTATAAACTCACAGGATGGACTGTGGATCGTGTATAAACCCACAGGATGGACTGTGGACAGTGTATAAACCCACAGGATGGACTGTGGATAGCACATAAACCCACAGGATGGACTGTGGACAGTATATAAACTCACAGGATGGACTGTGGATAGTATATAAACTCACAGGATGGACTGTGGATAGTGTATAAACCCACAGGAGGGACTGTGGATAGTGTATAAACCCACAGGATGGACTGTGGATAGTATATAAACCCACAGGAGGGACTGTGGATAGTATATAAACCCACAGGATGGACTGTGGATAATATATAAACCCACAGGATGGACTGTGGACAGTATATAAACCCACAGGATGGACTGTGGATAGTATATAAACCCACAGGATGGACTGTGGATAGTATATAAACCCACAGGAGGGACTGTGGATCATATATAAACCCACAGGATGGACTGTGGACAGTATATAAACCCACAGGATGGACTGTGGACAGTATATAAACCCACAGGATGGACTGTGGATAGTACATAAACCCACAGGATTGACTGTGGACAGTATATAAACCCACAGGATGGACTGTGGACAGTATATAAACCCACGGGATGGACTGTGGACAGTATATAAACCCACAGGATGGACTGTGGATAGTATATAAACCCACAGGAGGGACTGTCGATAGTACATAAACCCACAGGATGGACTGTGGACAGTGTATAAACCCACAGGAGGGAATGTGGATAGTATATAAACCCACAGGAGGGACTGTGGACAGTATCTCAACCCACAGGATGGACTGTGGATAGTATATAAACCCACAGGATGGACTGTGGATAGTGTATAAACCCACAGGATGGACTGTGGACAGTATATAAACCCACAGGATGGACTGTGGATAGTATATAAACCCACAGGATGGACTGTGGATAGTATATAAACCCACAGGATGGACTGTGGATAGTGTATAAACCCACAGGATGGACTGTGGACAGTGTATAAACCCACAGGATGGACTGTGGATAGTATATAAACCCACAGGATGGACTGTGGATAGTATATAAACCCACAGGATGGACTGTGGACAGTATATAAACCCACAGGAGGGACTGTGGATAGTATATAAACCCACAGGATGGACTGTGGATAGTATATAAACCCACAGGATGGACTGTGGACAGTATATAAACCCACAGGATGGACTGTGGATAGTATATAAACCCACAGGAGGGACTGTGGATAGTATATAAACCCACAGGATGGACTGTGGATAGTGTATAAACCCACAGGATGGACTGTGGATAGTGTATAAACCCACAGGATGGACTGTGGACAGTGTATAAACCCACAGGATGGACTGTGGACAGTATATAAACCCACAGGATGGACTGTGGATAGTGTATAAACCCACAGGATGGACTGTGGATAGTGTATAAACCCACAGGATGGACTGTGGACAGTGTATAAACCCACAGGATGGACTGTGGATAGTATATAAACCCACAGGAGGGATTGTGGATAGTATATAAACTCACAGGATGGACTGTGGATAGTGTATAAACCCACAGGATGGACTGTGGACAGTGTATAAACCCACAGGATGGACTGTGGACAGTATATAAACCCACAGGATGGACTGTGGATAGTGTATAAACCCACAGGATGGACTGTGGACAGTGGAAAACCCACAGGATGGACTGTGGATAGTATATAAACCCACAGGAGGGATTGTGGATAGTATATAAACTCACAGGATGGACTGTGGATAGTGTATAAACCCACAGGATGGACTGTGGATAGTATATAAACCCACAGGATGGACTGTGGATAGTGTATAAACCCACAGGATGGACTGTGGATAGTGTATAAACCCACAGGATGGACTGTGGATAGTATATAAACCCACAGGATGGACTGTGGATAGTGTATAAACCCACAGGAGGGACTGTGGATAGTATATAAACCCACAGGAGGGACTGTGGATAGTATATAAACTCACAGGATGGACTGTGGATAGTGTATAAACCCACAGGACTGACTGTGGATCGTATATAAACCCACAGGATGGACTGTGGACAGTATATAAACCCACAGGATGGACTGTGGATCGTGTATAAACCCACAGGATGGACTGTAGATAGTGTATAAACCCACAGGAGGGACTGTGGATCGTATATAAACCCACAGGATGGACTGTGGACAGTATATAAACCCACAGGATGGACTGTGGATAGTATATAAACCCACAGGATGGACTGTGGACAGTATATAAACCCACAGGATGGACTGTAGATAGTGTATAAACCCACAGGATGGACTGTGGACAGTATATAAACCCACAGGAGGGACTGTGGATAGTGTATAAACCCACAGGATGGACTGTGGACAGTATATAAACCCACAGGATGGACTGTGGACAGTATATAAACCCACAGGAGGGACTGTGGATAGTATATAAACCCACAGGAGGGACTGTGGACAGTATATAAACCCACAGGATGGACTGTGGAGAGTATATGAACCCACAGGATGGACTGTGGACAGTATATAAACCACAGGAGGGACTGTGGATAGTATATAAACCCACAGGAGGGACTGTGGACAGTATATAAACCCACAGGAGGGACTGTGGATCGTATATAAACCCACAGGATGGACTGTGGACAGTATATAAACCCACAGGAGGGACTGTGGATAGTGTATAAACCCACAGGATGGACTGTGGACAGTATATAAACATAGAGGAGGGACTGTGGACAGTATATAAACCCACAGGATGGACTGTGGACAGTATATAAACACAGAGGAGGGACTGTGGACAGTATATAAACCCACAGGATGGACTGTGGATAGTATATAAACCCACAGGATGGACTGTGGACAGTATATAAACACAGAGGAGGGACTGTGGACAGTATATAAACCCACAGGATGGACTGTGGACAGTATATAAACACAGAGGAGTGACTGTGGACAGTATATAAACCCACAGGATGGACTGTGGATAGTATATAAACCCACAGGATGGACTGTGGATAGTATATAAACCCACAGGATGGACTGTGGATAGTATATAAACCCACAGGATGGACTGTGGATAGTATATAAACCCACAGGATGGACTGTGGATAGTATATAAACCCACAGGATGGACTGTGGACAGTATATAAACACAGAGGAGGGACTGTGGACAGTATATAAACCCACAGGATGGACTGTGGATAGTATATAAACCCACAGGATGGACTGTGGATAGTATATAAACCCACAGGATGGACTGTGGACAGTATATAAACACAGAGGAGGGACTGTGGACAGTATATAAACCCACAGGATGGACTGTGGATAGTATATAAACCCACAGGATGGACTGTGGATAGTATATAAACCCACAGGATGGACTGTGGACAGTATATAAAACCACAGGATGGACTGTGGATAGTATATAAACCCACAGGATGGACTGTGGATAGTATATAAACCCACAGGATGGACTGTGGATAGTGTATAAACCCACAGGAGGGAATGTGGATAGTATATAAACCCACAGGATGGACTGTGGACAGTATATAAACCCACAGGAGGGACTGTGGATCGTATATAAACCCACAGGATGGACTGAGGATAGTATATAAACCCACAGGAGTGACTGTGGATAGTGTATAAACCCACAGGATGGACTGTGGACAGTATATAAACCCACAGGATGGACTGTGGATAGTATATAAACACACAGGATGGACTGTGGATAGTATATAAACCCACAGGAGGGACTGTGGACAGTGTATAAACCCACAGGAGGGACTGTGGATAGTATATAAACCCACAGGATGGACTGTGGATAGTATATAAACCCACAGGAGGGACTGTGGACAGTATATAAACCCACAGGAGGGACTGTGGATAGTATATAAACCCACAGGAGGGACTGTGGATAGTATATAAACCCACAGGATGGACTGTGGACAGTATATAAACCCACAGGAGGGACTGTGGATAGTGTATAAACCCACAGGATGGACTGTGGATAGTATATAAACCCACAGGATGGACTGTGGATAGTATATAAACCCACAGGATGGACTGTGGACAGTAGATAAACCCACAGGATGGACTGTGGATAGTATATAAACCCACAGGAGGGACTGTGGATAGTATATAAACCCACAGGAGGGACTGTGGATCGTATATAAACCCACAGGAGGGACTGTGGATCGTCTATAAACTCACAGGAGGGACTGTGGATCGCATATAAACCCACAGGAGTGACTGTGGATAGTATATAAACACACAGGATGGACTGTGGATAGTATATAAACTCACAGGAGTGACTGTGGACCGTATATAAACCCACAGGAGGGACTGTGGATAGTATATAAACCCACAGGATGGACTGTGGACAGTATATAAACCCACAGGAGGGACTGTGGATAGTATATAAACCCACAGGATGGACTGTGGACAGTATATAAACCCACAGGAGGGACTGTGGACAGTGTATAAACCCACAGGATGGACTGTGGACAGTAAATAAAGCCACAGGAGGGACTGTGGACAATATATAAACCCACAGGAGGGACTGTGGATAGTGTATAAACCCACAGGAGGGACTGTGGATAGTACATAAACCCACAGGATGGACTGTGGATAGTGTATAAACCCACAGGAGGGACTGTGGATAGTGTATAAACCCACAGGAGGGACTGTGGATCGTATATAAACCCACAGGATGGACTGTGGATAGTATATAAACCCACAGGATGGACTGTGGATAGTGTATAAACCCACAGGAGGGACTGTGGATAGTACATAAACCCACAGGATGGACTGTGGACAGTATATAAACCCACAGGAGGGACTGTGGATAGTACATAAACCCACAGGATGGACTGTGGACAGTATATAAACCCACAGGATGGCCTGTGGACAGTATATAAACCCACAGGATGGACTGTGGACAGTGTATAAACCCACAGGAGGGATTGTGGACAGTATATAAACCCACAGGAGGGACTGTGGATAGTACATAAACCCACAGGATGGACTGTGGACAGTATATAAACTCACAGGATGGACTGTTGATGGTGTATAAACCCACAGGATGGACTGTGGACAGTGTATAAACTCACAGGATGGACTGTGGATAGTGTATAAACCCACAGGATGGACTGTGGACAGTGTATAAACTCACAGGATGGACTGTGGATCGTGTATAAACCCACAGGATGGACTGTGGACAGTGTATAAACCCACAGGATGGACTGTGGATAGCACATAAACCCACAGGATGGACTGTGGACAGTATATAAACTCACAGGATGGACTGTGGATAGTATATAAACTCACAGGATGGACTGTGGATAGTGTATAAACCCACAGGAGGGACTGTGGATAGTGTATAAACCCACAGGATGGACTGTGGATAGTATATAAACCCACAGGAGGGACTGTGGATAGTATATAAACCCACAGGATGGACTGTGGATAATATATAAACCCACAGGATGGACTGTGGACAGTATATAAACCCACAGGATGGACTGTGGATAGTATATAAACCCACAGGATGGACTGTGGATAGTATATAAACCCACAGGAGGGACTGTGGATCATATATAAACCCACAGGATGGACTGTGGACAGTATATAAACCCACAGGATGGACTGTGGACAGTATATAAACCCACAGGATGGACTGTGGATAGTACATAAACCCACAGGATTGACTGTGGACAGTATATAAACCCACAGGATGGACTGTGGACAGTATATAAACCCACGGGATGGACTGTGGACAGTATATAAACCCACAGGATGGACTGTGGATAGTATATAAACCCACAGGAGGGACTGTCGATAGTACATAAACCCACAGGATGGACTGTGGACAGTGTATAAACCCACAGGAGGGAATGTGGATAGTATATAAACCCACAGGAGGGACTGTGGACAGTATCTCAACCCACAGGATGGACTGTGGATAGTATAGAAACCCACAGGATGGACTGTGGATAGTGTATAAACCCACAGGATGGACTGTGGACAGTATATAAACCCACAGGATGGACTGTGGATAGTATATAAACCCACAGGATGGACTGTGGATAGTATATAAACCCACAGGATGGACTGTGGATAGTGTATAAACCCACAGGATGGACTGTGGACAGTGTATAAACCCACAGGAGGGACTGTGGATAGTATATAAACCCACAGGATGGACTGTGGATAGTATATAAACCCACAGGATGGACTGTGGACAGTATATAAACCCACAGGATGGACTGTGGATAGTATATAAACCCACAGGAGGGACTGTGGATAGTATATAAACCCACAGGATGGACTGTGGATAGTGTATAAACCCACAGGATGGACTGTGGATAGTGTATAAACCCACAGGATGGACTGTGGACAGTGTATAAACCCACAGGATGGACTGTGGACAGTATATAAACCCACAGGATGGACTGTGGATAGTGTATAAACCCACAGGATGGACTGTGGATAGTGTATAAACCCACAGGATGGACTGTGGACAGTGTATAAACCCACAGGATGGACTGTGGATAGTATATAAACCCACAGGAGGGATTGTGGATAGTATATAAACTCACAGGATGGACTGTGGATAGTGTATAAACCCACAGGATGGACTGTGGACAGTGTATAAACCCACAGGATGGACTGTGGACAGTATATAAACCCACAGGATGGACTGTGGATAGTGTATAAACCCACAGGATGGACTGTGGACAGTGGAAAACCCACAGGATGGACTGTGGATAGTATATAAACCCACAGGAGGGATTGTGGATAGTATATAAACTCACAGGATGGACTGTGGATAGTGTATAAACCCACAGGATGGACTGTGGATAGTATATAAACCCACAGGATGGACTGTGGATAGTGTATAAACCCACAGGATGGACTGTGGATAGTGTATAAACCCACAGGATGGACTGTGGATAGTATATAAACCCACAGGATGGACTGTGGATAGTGTATAAACCCACAGGAGGGACTGTGGATAGTATATAAACCCACAGGAGGGACTGTGGATAGTATATAAACTCACAGGATGGACTGTGGATAGTGTATAAACCCACAGGACTGACTGTGGATCGTATATAAACCCACAGGATGGACTGTGGACAGTATATAAACCCACAGGATGGACTGTGGATCGTGTATAAACCCACAGGATGGACTGTAGATAGTGTATAAACCCACAGGAGGGACTGTGGATCGTATATAAACCCACAGGATGGACTGTGGACAGTATATAAACCCACAGGATGGACTGTGGATAGTATATAAACCCACAGGATGGACTGTGGACAGTATATAAACCCACAGGATGGACTGTAGATAGTGTATAAACCCACAGGAGGGACTGTGGACAGTATATAAACCCACAGGATGGACTGTGGATAGTGTATAAACCCACAGGATGGACTGTGGATAGTGTAGAAACCCACAGGATGGACTGTGGACAGTATATAAACCCACAGGATGGACTGTGGATAGTGTATAAACCCACAGGAGGGACTGTGGATAGTATATAAACCCACAGGATGGACTGTGGATAGTATATAAACCCACAGGAGGGACTGTGGATAGTATATAAACCCACAGGAGGGACTGTGGATCGTATATAAACCCACAGGATGGACTGTGGATAGTATATAAACCCACAGGATGGACTGTGGATAGTATATAAACTCACAGGAGGGACTGTGGATCGTATATAAACCCACAGGAGGGACTGTGGAACGTATATAAACCCACAGGATGGAATGTGGACAGTATATAAACCCACAGGAGGGACTGTGGATAGTATATAAACCCACAGGATGGACTGTGGACAGTATATAAACCCACAGGAGGGACTGTGGATAGTGTATAAACCCACAGGATGGACTGTGGACAGTATATAAACCCACAGGAGGGACTGTGGACAGTATATAAACCCACAGGAGGGACTGTGGATAGTATATAAACTCACAGGATGGACTGTGGATAGTGTATAAACCCACAGGAGGGACTGTGGATCGTATATAAACCCACAGGATGGACTGTGGATAGTATATAAACCCACAGGAGGGACTGTGGACAGTATATAAACCCACAGGATGGACTGTGGATAGTACATAAACCCACAGGATGGACTGTGGACAGTATATAAACCCACAGGATGGCCTGTGGACAGTGTATAAACCCACAGGAGGGACTGTGGACAGTATATAAACACACAGGAGGGACTGTGGATAGTGTATAAACCCACAGGATGGACTGTGGACAGTGTATAAACCCACAGGATGGACTGTGGACAGTATATAAACCCACAGGATGGACTGTGGATAGTATATAAACCCACAGGATGGACTGTGGACAGTACATAAACCCACAGGATGGACTGTGGACAGTGTATAAACCCACAGGATGGACTGTGGATAGTGTATAAACCCACAGGATGGACTGTGGACAGTATATAAACTCACAGGATGGACTGTGGATAGTATATAAACCCACAGGATGGACTGTGGACAGTGTATAAACCCACAGGATGGACTGTGGATAGTACATAAACCCACAGGATGGACTGTGGATAGTATATAAACCCACAGGATGGACTGTGGACAGTATATAAACCCACAGGATGGACTGTGGATAGTATATAAACCCACAGGATGGACTGTGGACAGTATATAAACTCACAGGATGGACTGTGGATAGTGTATAAACCCACAGGATGGACTGTGGACAGTATATAAACCCACAGGATGGACTGTGGACAGTATATAAACCCACAGGATGGACTGTGGATAGTGTATAAACCCACAGGATGGACTGTGGATAGTATATAAACCCACAGGATGGACTGTGGATAGTGTATAAACCCACAGGATGGACTGTGGATAGTGTATAAACCCACAGGATGGACTGTGGATAGTGTATAAACTCACAGGATGGACTGTGGACAGTGTATAAAGCCACAGGATGGACTGTGGACAGTGTATAAACTCACAGGATGGACTGTGGATAGTATATAAACCCACAGGATGGACTGTGGATCGTGTATAAAGCCACAGGATGGACTGTGGACAGTGTATAAACTCACAGGATGGACTGTGGACAGTATATAAACCCACAGGAGGGACTGTGGATAGTATATAAACCCACAGGAGGGACTGTGGATAGTATATAAACTCACAGGATGGACTGTGGATCGTGTATAAACCCACAGGATGGACTGTGGACAGTGTATAAACCCACAGGATGAACTGTGGATAGTACATAAACCCACAGGATGGACTGTGGACAGTATATAAACTCACAGGATGGACTGTGGATAGTGTATAAACCCACAGGAGGGACTGTGGATAATGTATAAACCCACAGGATGGACTGTGGACAGTATATAAAACCACAGGATGGACTGTGGATAGTGCATAAACCCACAGGAGGGACTGTGGATAATGTATAAACCCACAGGATGGACTGTGGACAGTATATAAACCCACAGGATGGACTGTGGATAGTATATAAACCCACAGGATGGACTGTGGACAGTATATAAACCCACAGGATGGACTGTGGACAGTGTATAAACCCACAGGATGGACTGTGGATAGTATATAAACCCACAGGAGGGACTGTGGACAGTATATAAACCCACAGGATGGACTGTGGACAGTATATAAACCCACAGGATGGACTGTGGATAGTATATAAACCCACAGGATTGACTGTGGACAGTATATAAACCCACAGGATGGACTGTGGACAGTGTATAAACACACAGGAGGGACTGTGGATCGTGTATAAACCCACAGGATGGACTGTGGACAGTGTATAAACCCACAGGAGGGACTGTGGATAGTGTATAAACCCACAGGATGGACTGTGGACAGTGTATAAACCCACAGGAGGGACTGTGGATAGTGTATAAACCCACAGGATGGACTGTGGACAGTATATGAACCCACAGGATGGACTGTGGATAGTATATAAACCCACAGGATGGACTGTGGACAGTATATAAACCCACAGGAGGGACTGTGGATAGTATATAAACCCACAGGATGGACTGTGGATAGTATATAAACCCACAGGATGGACTGTGGATAGTATATAAACCCACAGGGGGACTGTGGATAGTATATAAACCCACAGGATGGACTGTGGATAGTACATAAACCCACAGGATGGACTGTGGACAGTGTATAAACCCACAGGAGGGACTGTGGATAGTATATAAACCCACAGGAGGGACTGTGGATAGTGTATAAACCCACAGGAGGGACTGTGGACAGTGTATAAACCCACAGGATGGACTGTGGATAGTATATAAACCCACAGGATGGACTGTGGATAGTATATAAACCCACAGGATGGACTGTGGACAGTATATAAACCCACAGGATGGACTGTGGATAGTATATAAACCCACAGGAGGGACTGTGGATAGTATATAAACCCACAGGATGGACTGTGGATAGTATATAAACCCACAGGATGGACTGTGGATAGTATATAAACCCACAGGAGGGACTGTGGATAGTATATAAACCCACAGGATGGACTGTGGATAGTACATAAACCCACAGGATGGACTGTGGATAGTATATAAACCCACAGGATGGACTGTGGATAGTATATAAACCCACAGGATGGACTGTGGATAGTATATAAACCCACAGGATGGACTGTGGATAGTATATAAACCCACAGGATGGACTGTGGATAGTATATAAACCCACAGGATGGACTGTGGATAGTGTATAAACCCACAGGATGGACTGTGGATAGTATATAAACCCACAGGATGGACTGTGGATAGTATATAAACCCACAGGATGGACTGTGGATAGTGTATAAACCCACAGGATGGACTGTGGATAGTATATAAACCCACAGGATGGACTGTGGACAGTGTATAAACCCACAGGATGGACTGTGGATAGTATATAAACCCACAGGATGGACTGTGGATAGTATATAAACCCACAGGAGGGACTGTGGATAGTATATAAACCCACAGGAGGGACTGTGGATAGTACATAAACCCACAGGATGGACTGTGGATAGTATATAAACCCACAGGATGGACTGTGGATAGTATATAAACCCACAGGATGGACTGTGGATAGTATATAAACCCACAGGATGGACTGTGGATAGTATATAAACCCACAGGATGGACTGTGGATAGTATATAAACCCACAGGATGGACTGTGGATAGTGTATAAACCCACAGGATGGACTGTGGATAGTATATAAACCCACAGGATGGACTGTGGATAGTATATAAACCCACAGGATGGACTGTGGATAGTGTATAAACCCACAGGATGGACTGTGGATAGTATATAAACCCACAGGATGGACTGTGGACAGTGTATAAACCCACAGGATGGACTGTGGATAGTATATAAACCCACAGGATGGACTGTGGACAGTGCATAAACCCACAGGATGGACTGTGGACAGTATATAAACCCACAGGAGGGACTGTGGATAGTATATAAACCCACAGGATGGACTGTGGACAGTGTATAAACCCACAGGAGGGACTGTGGATAGTATATAAACCCACAGAAGGGACTGTGGATAGTGTACAAACCCACAGGAGGGACTGTGGATAGTATATAAACACACAGGATGGACTGTGGATAGTATATAAACCCATAGGATGGACTGTGGATAGTGTATAAACCCACAGGATGGACTGTGGATAGTGTATAAACCCACAGGATGGACTGTGGACAGTGTATAAACCCACAGGATGGACTGTGGATAGTATATAAACCCATAGGATGGACTGTGGATAGTGTATAAACCCACAGGATGGACTGTGGACAGTGTATAAACCCACAGGAGGGACTGTGGATAGTATATAAACCCACAGGAGGGACTGTGGATAGTGTATAAACCCACAGGAGGGACTGTGGACAGTATATAAACCCACAGGATGGATTGTGGACAGTATATAAACACACAGGATGGACTGTGGATAGTATATAAACACACAGGATGGACTGTGGATAGTGTATAAACCCACAGGATGGACTGTGGACAGTGTATAAACCCACAGGATGGACTGTGGACAGTGTATAAACCCACAGGATGGACTGTGGACAGTGTATAAACCCACAGGATGGACTGTGGACAGTGTATAAACCCACAGGATGGACTGTGGACAGTGTATAAACCCACAGGATGGACTGTGGATAGTATATAAACCCACAGGATGGACTGTGGACAGTGTATAAACCCACAGGATGGACTGTGGATAGTATATAAACCCACAGGATGGACTGTGGACAGTGTATAAACCCACAGGATGGACTGTGGATAGTGTATAAACCCACAGGAGGGACTATGGACAGGATATAAACTCACAGGATGGACTGTGGATAGTGTATAAACCCACAGGAGGGACTGTGGATAGTATATAAACCCACAGGAGGGACTGTGGATAGTATATAAACCCACAGGAGGGACTGTGGACAGTATATAAACTCACAAGATGGACTGTGGATAGTGTATAAACCCACAGGAGGGACTGTGGATAGTATATAAACCCACAGGAGGGACTGTGGACAGTATAAAAACCCACAGGATGGACTGTGGACAGTATATAAACCCACAGCATGGACTGTGGATAGTGTATAAACCCACAGGATGGACTGTGGATAGTGTATAAACCCACAGGATGGACTGTGGATAGTATATAAACCCACAGGATGGACTGTGGACAGTATATAAACCCACAGGAGGGACTGTGGATAGTATATAAACCCACAGGATGGACTGTGGATAGTGTATGAACCCACAGGATGGACTGTGGATAGTGTATAAAACCACAGGATGGACTGTGGATAGTATATAAACCCACAGGATGGACTGTGGATAGTGTATAAACCCACAGGAGGGACTGTGGATCGTATATAAACCCACAGGATGGACTGTGGACAGTGTATAAACTCACAGGATGGACTGTGGATAGTGTATAAACCCACAGGATGGACTGTGGACAGTATATAAACCCACAGGAGGGACTGTGGATAGGAAATAAACCCACAGGATGGACTGTGGACAGTATATAAACTCACAGGATGGACTGTGGATAGTGTATAAACCCACAGGATGGACTGTGGACAGTATATAAACCCACAGGATGGACTGTGGATAGTATATAAACTCACAGGATGGACTGTGGATAGTATATAAACCCACAGGATGGACTGTGGACAGTATATAAACCCACAGGATGGACTGCGGATAGTATATAAACCCACAGGAGGGACTGTGGATAGTATATAAACCCACAGGAGGGACTGTGGATAGTATATAAACCCACAGGATGGACTGTGGACAGTATATAAACCCACAGGATGGACTGTGGATAGTGTATAAACCCACAGGAGGGACTGTGGACAGTATATAAACCCACAGGATGGACTGTGGATAGTGTATAAACCCACAGGATGGACTGTGGATAGTATATAAACCCACAGGAGGGACTGTGGATAGTATATAAACCCACAGGAGGGACTGTGGACAGTATATAAACCCACAGGATGGACTGTGGATAGTATATAAACCCACAGGATGGACTTGGATAGTATATAAACTCACAGAATGGACTGTGGATAGTGTATAAACCCACAGGAGGGACTGTGGATCGTATATAAACCCACAGGATGGACTGTGGACAGTGTATAAACCCACAGGATGGACTGTGGATAGTATATAAACCCACAGGATGGACTGTGGATAGTATATAAACCCACAGGATGGACTGTGGATAGTATATAAACCCACAGGATGGACTGTGGATCGTATATAAACCCACAGGAGGGACTGTGGATAGTGTATAAAACCACAGGATGGACTGTGGATAGTGTATAAACCCACAGGATGGACTGTGGATAGTATATAAACCCACAGGAGGGACTGTGGATAGTATATAAACCCACAGGATGGACTGTGGATAGTATATAAACCCACAGGATGGACTGTGGACAGTGTATAAACCCACAGGATTGACTGTGGATAGTATATAAACCCACAGGAGGGACTGTGGACAGTATATAAACCCACAGGATGGACTGTGGATAGTATATAAACCCACAGGATGGACTGTGGATAGTATATGAACCCACAGGATGGACTGTGGATAGTATATAAACCCACAGGATGGACTGTGGACAGTATATAAACCCACAGGATGGACTGTGGACAGTATATAAACCCACAGGATGGACTGTGGACAGCATATAAACCCACAGGAGGGACTGTGGACAGTATATAAACCCACAGGATGGACTGTGGATAGTATATAAACCCACAGGAGGGACTGTGGACAGTATATAAACCCACAGGATGGACTGTGGACAGTATATAAACCCACAGGATGGACTGTGGACAGCATATAAACCCACAGGAGGGACTGTGGACAGTATATAAACCCACAGGATGGACTGTGGATAGTATATAAACCCACAGGAGGGACTGTGGATAGCATATAAACCCACAGGATGGACTGTGGATAGTATATAAACCCACAGGATGGACTGTGGATAGTATATAAACCCACAGGAGGGACTGTGGACAGTGTATAAACCCACAGGAGCGACTGTGGACAGTATATAAACCCACAGGAGGGACTGTGGACAGTATATAAACCCACAGGATGGACTGTGGATAGTATATAAACCCACAGGATGGACTGTGGACAGTGTATAAACCCACAGGATGGACTGTGGACAGTATATAAACCCACAGGATGGACTGTGGACAGTATATAAACCCACAGGATGGACTGTGGATAGTATATAAACCCACAGGATGGACTGTGGATAGTATATAAACCCACAGGATGGACTGTGGATAGTATATAAACCCAGAGGAGGGACTGTGGATAGTATATAAACCCACAGGATGGACTGTGGACAGTATATAAACCCACAGGAGGGACTGTGGATAGTATATAAACCCACAGGATGGACTGTGGATAGTATATAAACCCACAGGATGGACTGTGGACAGTATATAAACCCACAGGATGGACTGTGGATAGTATATAAACCCACAGGAGGGACTGTGGATAGTGTATAAACCCACAGGATGGACTGTGGATAGTATATAAACCCACAGGATGGACTGTGGATAGTATATAAACCCACAGGATGGACTGTGGATCGTATATCAACCCACAGGATGGACTGTGGATAGTATATAAACCCACAGGAGGGACTGTGGATAGTATATAAACCCACAGGATGGACTGTGGACAGTATATAAACCCACAGAATGGACTGTGGATAGTATATAAACCCACAGGAGGGACTGTGGATAGTATATAAACCCACAGGAGGGACTGTGGATAGTATATAAACCCACAGGATGGACTGTGGACAGTATATAAACCCACAGGATGGAC
This sequence comes from Heptranchias perlo, assembly GCF_035084215.1. Taxonomy (NCBI): domain Eukaryota; kingdom Metazoa; phylum Chordata; class Chondrichthyes; order Hexanchiformes; family Hexanchidae; genus Heptranchias; species Heptranchias perlo. Next base: position 31,926,336 of record NC_090344.1, on the reverse strand, counting down.
TGTGGACAGTGTATAAACCCACAGGATGGACTGTGGATAGTGTATAAACCCACAGGAGGGACTATGGACAGGATATAAACTCACAGGATGGACTGTGGATAGTGTATAAACCCACAGGAGGGACTGTGGATAGTATATAAACCCACAGGAGGGACTGTGGATAGTATATAAACCCACAGGAGGGACTGTGGACAGTATATAAACTCACAAGATGGACTGTGGATAGTGTATAAACCCACAGGAGGGACTGTGGATAGTATATAAACCCACAGGAGGGACTGTGGACAGTATAAAAACCCACAGGATGGACTGTGGACAGTATATAAACCCACAGCATGGACTGTGGATAGTGTATAAACCCACAGGATGGACTGTGGATAGTGTATAAACCCACAGGATGGACTGTGGATCGTATATCAACCCACAGGATGGACTGTGGACAGTATATAAACCCACAGGAGGGACTGTGGATAGTATATAAACCCACAGGATGGACTGTGGATAGTGTATGAACCCACAGGATGGACTGTGGATAGTGTATAAAACCACAGGATGGACTGTGGATAGTATATAAACCCACAGGATGGACTGTGGATAGTGTATAAACCCACAGGAGGGACTGTGGATCGTATATAAACCCACAGGATGGACTGTGGACAGTGTATAAACTCACAGGATGGACTGTGGATAGTGTATAAACCCACAGGATGGACTGTGGACAGTATATAAACCCACAGGAGGGACTGTGGATAGGAAATAAACCCACAGGATGGACTGTGGACAGTATATAAACTCACAGGATGGACTGTGGATAGTGTATAAACCCACAGGATGGACTGTGGACAGTATATAAACCCACAGGATGGACTGTGGATAGTATATAAACTCACAGGATGGACTGTGGATAGTATATAAACCCACAGGATGGACTGTGGACAGTATATAAACCCACAGGATGGACTGCGGACAGTATATAAACCCACAGGAGGGACTGTGGATAGTATATAAACCCACAGGAGGGACTGTGGATAGTATATAAACCCACAGGATGGACTGTGGACAGTATATAAACCCACAGGATGGACTGTGGATAGTATATAAACCCACAGGAGGGACTGTGGATAGTATATAAACCCACAGGAGGGACTGTGGACAGTATATAAACCCACAGGATGGACTGTGGATAGTATATAAACCCACAGGATGGACTTGGATAGTATATAAACTCACAGAATGGACTGTGGATAGTGTATAAACCCACAGGAGGGACTGTGGATCGTATATAAACCCACAGGATGGACTGTGGACAGTGTATAAACCCACAGGATGGACTGTGGATAGTATATAAACCCACAGGATGGACTGTGGATAGTATATAAACCCACAGGATGGACTGTGGATCGTATATAAACCCACAGGAGGGACTGTGGATCGTGTATAAAACCACAGGATGGACTGTGGATAGTGTATAAACCCACAGGATGGACTGTGGATAGTATATAAACCCACAGGAGGGACTGTGGATAGTATATAAACCCACAGGATGGACTGTGGATAGTATATAAACCCACAGGATGGACTGTGGACAGTGTATAAACCCACAGGATTGACTGTGGATAGTATATAAACCCACAGGAGGGACTGTGGACAGTATATAAACCCACAGGATGGACTGTGGATAGTATATAAACCCACAGGATGGACTGTGGATAGTATATGAACCCACAGGATGGACTGTGGATAGTATATAAACCCACAGGATGGACTGTGGACAGTATATAAACCCACAGGATGGACTGTGGACAGTATATAAACCCACAGGATGGACTGTGGACAGCATATAAACCCACAGGAGGGACTGTGGACAGTATATAAACCCACAGGATGGACTGTGGATAGTATATAAACCCACAGGAGGGACTGTGGACAGTATATAAACCCACAGGATGGACTGTGGACAGTATATAAACCCACAGGATGGACTGTGGACAGCATATAAACCCACAGGAGGGACTGTGGACAGTATATAAACCCACAGGATGGACTGTGGATAGTATATAAACCCACAGGAGGGACTGTGGATAGCATATAAACCCACAGGATGGACTGTGGATAGTATATAAACCCACAGGATGGACTGTGGATAGTATATAAACCCACAGGAGGGACTGTGGACAGTGTATAAACCCACAGGAGCGACTGTGGACAGTATATAAACCCACAGGAGGGACTGTGGACAGTATATAAACCCACAGGATGGACTGTGGATAGTATATAAACCCACAGGATGGACTGTGGACAGTGTATAAACCCACAGGATGGACTGTGGACAGTATATAAACCCACAGGATGGACTGTGGACAGTATATAAACCCACAGGATGGACTGTGGATAGTATATAAACCCACAGGATGGACTGTGGATAGTATATAAACCCACAGGATGGACTGTGGATAGTATATAAACCCAGAGGAGGGACTGTGGATAGTATATAAACCCACAGGATGGACTGTGGACAGTATATAAACCCACAGGAGGGACTGTGGATAGTATATAAACCCACAGGATGGACTGTGGATAGTATATAAACCCACAGGATGGACTGTGGACAGTATATAAACCCACAGGATGGACTGTGGATAGTATATAAACCCACAGGAGGGACTGTGGATAGTGTATAAACCCACAGGATGGACTGTGGATAGTATATAAACCCACAGGATGGACTGTGGATAGTATATAAACCCACAGGATGGACTGTGGATCGTATATCAACCCACAGGATGGACTGTGGATAGTATATAAACCCACAGGAGGGACTGTGGATAGTATATAAACCCACAGGATGGACTGTGGACAGTATATAAACCCACAGGATGGACTGTGGATAGTATATAAACCCACAGGAGGGACTGTGGATAGTATATAAACCCACAGGAGGGACTGTGGATAGTATATAAACCCACAGGATGGACTGTGGACAGTATATAAACCCACAGGATGGACTGTGGATAGTGTATAAACCCACAGGAGGGACTGTGAACAGTATATAAACCCACAGGATGGACTGTGGATAGTGTATAAACCCACAGGATGGACTGTGGATAGTGTATAAACCCACAGGAGGGACTGTGGACAGTATATAAACCCACAGGATGGACTGTGGATAGTATATAAACCCACAGGATGGACTGTGGACAGTATATAAACCCACAGGATGGACTGTGGATAGTGTATAAACCCACAGGATGGACTGTGGATAGTATATAAACCCACAGGAGGGACTGTGGATAGTATATAAACCCACAGGAGGGACTGTGGACAGTATATAAACCCACAGGATGGACTGTGGATAGTATATAAACCCACAGGATGGACTTGGATAGTATATAAACCCACAGGAGGGACTGTGGATAGTATATAAACCCACAGCATGGACTGTGGATAGTATATAAACCCACAGGATGGACTGTGGATAGTATATAAACCCACAGGATGGACTGTGGATAGTATATAAACCCACAGGAGGGACTGTGGATAGTATATAAACCCACAGGATGGACTGTGGATAGGAGAAACCCACAGGAGGGACTGTGGATAGTATATAAACCCACAGGATGGACTGTGGATAGTATATAAACCCACAGGATGGACTGTGGACAGTATATAAACCCACAGGATGGACTGTGGATAGTATATAAACCCACAGGATGGACTGTGGATAGTGTATAAACCCACAGGAGGGACTGTGGATAGTGTATAAACCCACAGGAGGGACTGTGGATAGTATATAAACCCACAGGATGGACTGTGGATAGTGTATAAACCCACAGGATGGACTGTGGACAGTATATAAACCCACAGGATGGACTGTGGATAGTGTATAAACCCACAGGATGGACTGTGGACAGTATATAAACCCACAGGATGGACTGTGGATAGTATATAAACCCACAGGAGGGACTGTGGATAGTATATAAACACACAGGATGGACTGTGGACAGTATATAAACCCACAGGATGGACTGTGGACAGTATATAAACCCACAGGAGGGACTGTGGATAGTATATAAACCCACAGGATGGACTGTGGACAGTATATAAACCCACAGGATGGACTGTGGACAGTATATAAACCCACAGGAGGGACTGTGGATCGTATATAAACCCACAGGAGGGACTGTGGATAGTATATAAACCCACAGGATGGACTGTGGATAGTGTATAAACCCACAGGATGGACTGTGGACAGTATATAAACCCACAGGATGGACTGTGGATAGTACATAAACCCACAGGATGGACTGTGGATAGTATATAAACCCACAGGATGGACTGTGGATAGTATATAAACCCACAGGATGGACTGTGGATAGTGTATAAACCCACACGAGGGACTGTGGATAGTGTATAAACCCACAGGAGGGACTGTGGATAGTATATAAACCCACAGGATGGACTGTGGATAGTATATAAACCCACAGGATGGACTGTGGATCGTATATAAACCCACAGGAGGGACTGTGGATAGTGTATAAAACCACAGGATGGACTGTGGATAGTGTATAAACCCACAGGATGGACTGTGGATAGTATATAAACCCACAGGAGGGACTGTGGATAGTATATAAACCCACAGGATGGACTGTGGATAGTATATAAACCCACAGGATGGACTGTGGACAGTGTATAAACCCACAGGATTGACTGTGGATAGTATATAAACCCACAGGAGGGACTGTGGACAGTATATAAACCCACAGGATGGACTGTGGATAGTATATAAACCCACAGGATGGACTGTGGATAGTATATGAACCCACAGGATGGACTGTGGATAGTATATAAACCCACAGGATGGACTGTGGACAGTATATAAACCCACAGGATGGACTGTGGACAGTATATAAACCCACAGGATGGACTGTGGACAGCATATAAACCCACAGGAGGGACTGTGGACAGTATATAAACCCACAGGATGGACTGTGGATAGTATATAAACCCACAGGAGGGACTGTGGACAGTATATAAACCCACAGGATGGACTGTGGACAGTATATAAACCCACAGGATGGACTGTGGACAGCATATAAACCCACAGGAGGGACTGTGGACAGTATATAAACCCACAGGATGGACTGTGGATAGTATATAAACCCACAGGAGGGACTGTGGATAGCATATAAACCCACAGGATGGACTGTGGATAGTATATAAACCCACAGGATGGACTGTGGATAGTATATAAACCCACAGGAGGGACTGTGGACAGTGTATAAACCCACAGGAGCGACTGTGGACAGTATATAAACCCACAGGAGGGACTGTGGACAGTATATAAACCCACAGGATGGACTGTGGATAGTATATAAACCCACAGGATGGACTGTGGACAGTGTATAAACCCACAGGATGGACTGTGGACAGTATATAAACCCACAGGATGGACTGTGGACAGTATATAAACCCACAGGATGGACTGTGGATAGTATATAAACCCACAGGATGGACTGTGGATAGTATATAAACCCACAGGATGGACTGTGGATAGTATATAAACCCAGAGGAGGGACTGTGGATAGTATATAAACCCACAGGATGGACTGTGGACAGTATATAAACCCACAGGAGGGACTGTGGATAGTATATAAACCCACAGGATGGACTGTGGATAGTATATAAACCCACAGGATGGACTGTGGACAGTATATAAACCCACAGGATGGACTGTGGATAGTATATAAACCCACAGGAGGGACTGTGGATAGTGTATAAACCCACAGGATGGACTGTGGATAGTATATAAACCCACAGGATGGACTGTGGATAGTATATAAACCCACAGGATGGACTGTGGATCGTATATCAACCCACAGGATGGACTGTGGATAGTATATAAACCCACAGGAGGGACTGTGGATAGTATATAAACCCACAGGATGGACTGTGGACAGTATATAAACCCACAGGATGGACTGTGGATAGTATATAAACCCACAGGAGGGACTGTGGATAGTATATAAACCCACAGGAGGGACTGTGGATAGTATATAAACCCACAGGATGGACTGTGGACAGTATATAAACCCACAGGATGGACTGTGGATAGTGTATAAACCCACAGGAGGGACTGTGAACAGTATATAAACCCACAGGATGGACTGTGGATAGTGTATAAACCCACAGGATGGACTGTGGATAGTGTATAAACCCACAGGAGGGACTGTGGACAGTATATAAACCCACAGGATGGACTGTGGATAGTATATAAACCCACAGGATGGACTGTGGACAGTATATAAACCCACAGGATGGACTGTGGATAGTGTATAAACCCACAGGATGGACTGTGGATAGTATATAAACCCACAGGAGGGACTGTGGATAGTATATAAACCCACAGGAGGGACTGTGGACAGTATATAAACCCACAGGATGGACTGTGGATAGTATATAAACCCACAGGATGGACTTGGATAGTATATAAACCCACAGGAGGGACTGTGGATAGTATATAAACCCACAGCATGGACTGTGGATAGTATATAAACCCACAGGATGGACTGTGGATAGTATATAAACCCACAGGATGGACTGTGGATAGTATATAAACCCACAGGAGGGACTGTGGATAGTATATAAACCCACAGGATGGACTGTGGATAGTATATAAACCCACAGGAGGGACTGTGGATAGTATATAAACCCACAGGATGGACTGTGGATAGTATATAAACCCACAGGATGGACTGTGGACAGTATATAAACCCACAGGATGGACTGTGGATAGTATATAAACCCACAGGATGGACTGTTCATTGTGTATAAACCCACAGGAGGGACTGTGGATAGTGTATAAACCCACAGGAGGGACTGTGGATAGTATATAAACCCACAGGATGGACTGTGGATAGTGTATAAACCCACAGGATGGACTGTGGACAGTATATAAACCCACAGGATGGACTGTGGATAGTGTATAAACCCACAGGATGGACTGTGGACAGTATATAAACCCACAGGATGGACTGTGGATAGTATATAAACCCACAGGAGGGACTGTGGATAGTATATAAACACACAGGATGGACTGTGGACAGTATATAAACCCACAGGATGGACTGTGGACAGTATATAAACCCACAGGAGGGACTGTGGATAGTATATAAACCCACAGGATGGACTGTGGACAGTATATAAACCCACAGGATGGACTGTGGACAGTATATAAACCCACAGGAGGGACTGTGGATCGTATATAAACCCACAGGATGGACTGTGGATCGTATATAAACCCACAGGAGGGACTGTGGATAGTATATAAACCCACAGGATGGACTGTGGATAGTGTATAAACCCACAGGATGGACTGTGGACAGTATATAAACCCACAGGATGGACTGTGGATAGTACATAAACCCACAGGATGGACTGTGGATAGTATATAAACCCACAGGATGGACTGTGGATAGTATATAAACCCACAGGATGGACTGTGGATAGTGTATAAACCCACACGAGGGACTGTGGATAGTGTATAAACCCACAGGAGGGACTGTGGATAGTATATAAACCCACAGGATGGACTGTGGACAGTATTTCAACCCACAGGATGGACTGTGGATAGTATATAAACCCACAGGATGGACTGTGGATAGTATATAAACCCACACGAGGGACTGTGGATAGTATATAAACCCTCAGGATGGACTGTGGATAGTGTATAAACCCACACGAGGGACTGTGGATAGTATATAAACCCTCAGGATGGACTGTGGATAGTATATAAACCCACAGGATGGACTGTGGACAGTGTATAAACCCACAGGAGGGACTGTGGACAGTATATAAACCCACAGGATGGACTGTGGACAGTATATAAACCCACAGGATGTACTGTGGATAGTATATAAACCCACAGGAGGGACTGTGGACAGTATATAAACCCACAGGAGGGACTGTGGATAGTGTATAAACCCACAGGATGGACTGTGGATCGTATATAAACCCACAGGAGGGACTGTGGATAGTGTATAAACCCACAGGATGGACTGTGGATAGTGTATAAACCCACAGGATGGACTGTGGACAGTGTATAAACCCACAGGAGGGACTGTGGATCGTATATAAACCCACAGGAGGGACTGTGGATAGTATATAAACCCACAGGATGGACTGTGGACAGTATATAAACCCACAGGAGGGACTGTGGATCGTATATAAACCCACAGGAGGGACTGTGGATAGTATATAAACCCACAGGAGGGACTGTGGATAGTATATAAACCCACAGGATGGACTGTGGATAGTGTATAAACCCACAGGATGGACTGTGGACAGTATATAAACCCACAGGATGGACTGTGGATAGTATATAAACCCACAGGAGGGACTGTGGATCGTATATAAACCCACAGGAGGGACTGTGGATAGTATATAAACCCACAGGATGGACTGTGGATAGTATATAAACCCACAGGATGGACTGTGGATAGTGTATAAACCCACAGGATGGACTGTGGACAGTATATAAACCCACAGGATGGACTGTGGATAGTATATAAACCCACAGGAGGGACTGTGGATCGTATATAAACCCACAGGAGGGACTGTGGATAGTATATAAACCCACAGGATGGACTGTGGATAGTATATAAACCCACAGGATGGACTGTGGATAGTGTATAAACCCACAGGAGGGACTGTGGACAGTATAAAAACCCACAGGATGGACTGTGGATAGTGTTTTAACCCACAGGATGGACTGTGGATAGTATATAAACCCACAGGAGGGACTGTGGATAGTATATAAACCCACAGGAGGGACTGTGAACAGTATATAAACCCACAGGATGGACTGTGGATAGTATATAAACCCACAGGAGGGACTGTGAACAGTATATAAACCCACAGGAGGGACTGTGAACAGTATATAAACCCACAGGATGGACTGTGGATAGTGTATAAACACACAGGAGGGACTGTGGACAGTATATAAACCCACAGGATGGACTGTGGATAGTGTTTTAACCCACAGGATGGACTGTGGATAGTATATAAACCCACAGGAGGGACTGTGGATAGTACATAAACCCACAGGAGGGACTGTGAACAGTATATAAACCCACAGGAGGGACTGTGGATAGTATATAAACCCACAGGATGGACTGTGGATAGTATATAAACCCACAGGATGGACTGTGGATAGTGTATAAACCCACAGGAGGGACTGTGGACAGTATATAAACCCACAGGATGGACTGTGGATAGTGTTTTAACCCACAGGATGGACTGTGGATAGTATATAAACCCACAGGAGGGACTGTGGATAGTATATAAACCCACAGGAGGGACTGTGGATAGTATATAAACTCACAGGAGGGACTGTGGATAGTGTATAAACCCACAGGATGGACTGTGGACAGTATATAAACCCACAGGAGGGACTGTGGATAGTATATAAACCCACAGGATGGACTGTGGATAGTATATAAACCCACAGGAGGGACTGTGGATAGTGTATAAACCCACAGGATGGACTGTGGATCGTATATAAACCCACAGGATGGACTGTGGATAGTATATAAACCCACAGGAGGGACTGTGGATAGTGTATAAACCCACAGGATGGACTGTGGATAGTGTATAAACCCACAGGAGGGACTGTGGATAGTATATAAACCCACAGGAGGGACTGTGGATAGTGTATAAACCCACAGGATGGACTGTGGATAGTATATAAACCCACAGGAGGGACTGTGGATAGTGTATGAACCCACAGGATGGACTGTGGATAGTGTATAAACCCACAGGAGGGACTGTGGATAGTGTATAAACCCACAGGAGGGACTGTGGATAGTATATAAACTCACAGGAGGGACTGTGGATAGTATATAAACCCACAGGAGGGACTGTGGATAGTATATAAACCCACAGGAGGGACTGTGGACAGTATATAAACCCACAGGATGGACTCTGGATAGTGTATAAAGCCACAGGATGGACTGTGGATAGTATATAAACCCACAGGATGGACTGTGGATAGTATATAAACCCACAGGATGGACTGTGGATAGTGTATAAACCCACAGGATGGACTGTGGACAGTATATAAACCCACAGGATGGACTGTGGACAGTATATAAACTCACAGGAGGGACTGTGGATAGTGTATAAACCCACAGGATGGACTGTGGACAGTATATAAACCCACAGGATGGACTGTGGATAGTATATAAACCCACAGGATGGACTGTGGATAGTGTATAAACCCACAGGAGGGACTGTGGACAGTATATAAACACAGAGGAGGGACTGTGGACACTATATAAACCCACAGGATGGACTGTGGACAGTATATAAACCCACAGGATGGACTGTGGATAGTATATAAACCCACAGGATGGACTGTGGATAGTGTATAAACCCACAGGAGGGACTGTGGACAGTATATAAACACAGAGGAGGGACTGTGGACAGTATATAAACCCACAGGATGGACTGTGGACAGTATATAAACCCACAGGATGGACTGTGGACAGTATATAAACTCACAGGAGGGACTGTGGATAGTATATAAACCCACAGGAGGGACTGTGGACAGTATATAAACCCACAGGATGGACTGTGGATAGTATATAAACCCACAGGAGGGACTGTGGACAGTATATAAACCCACAGGATGGACTGTGGACAGTATATAAACCCACAGGATGGACTGTGGATAGTGTATAAACCCACAGGATGGACTGTGGACAGTATATAAACCCACAGGATGGACTGTGGATAGTGTATAAACCCACAGGATGGACTGTGGATAGTGTATAAACCCACAGGATGGACTGTGGATAGTGTATAAACCCACAGGATGGACTGTGGACAGTATATAAACCCACAGGATGGACTGTGGATAGTGTATAAACCCACAGGATGGACTGTGGACAGTATATAAACCCACAGGATGGACTGTGGATAGTGTATAAACCCACAGGATGGACTGTGGACAGTATATAAACCCACAGGAGGGACTGTGGACAGTATATAAACCCACAGGATGGACTGTGGACAGTATATAAACCCACAGGATGGACTGTGGATAGTATATAAACCCACAGGATGGACTGTGGATAGTATATAAACCCACAGGATGGACTGTGGACAGTATATAAACTCACAGGAGGGACTGTGGACAGTATATAAACCCACAGGATGGACTGTGGATAGTATATAAACCCACAGGATGGACTGTGGATAGTATATAAACCCACAGGAGGGACTGTGGACAGTATATAAACCCACAGGATGGACTGTGGACAGTATATAAACCCACAGGATGGACTGTGGACAGTATATAAACCCACAGGAGGGACTGTGGATAGTATATAAACCCACAGGATGGACTGTGGATAGTATATAAACCCACAGGAGGGACTGTGGACAGTATATAAACCCACAGGATGGACTGTGGATAGTATATAAACCCACAGGATGGACTGTGGATAGTATATTAACTCACAGGAGGGACTGTGGATAGTGTATAAACCCACAGGATGGACTGTGGACAGTATGTAAACTCACAGGAGGGACTGTGGATAGTATATAAACCCACAGGATGGACTGTGGATAGTATATAAACCCACAGGAGTGACTGTGGACAGTATATAAACCCACAGGATGGACTGTGGACAGTATATAAACCCACAGGATGGACTGTGGATAGTATATAAACCCACAGGAGTGACTGTGGACAGTATATAAACCCACAGGATGGACTGTGGATAGTGTATAAACCCACAGGATGGACTGTGGACAGTATATAAACCCACAGGAGTGACTGTGGACAGTATATAAACCCACAGGATGGACTGTGGATAGTATATAAACCCACAGGATGGACTGTGGACAGTATATAAACCCACAGGATGGACTGTGGATAGTGTATAAACCCACAGGATGGACTGTGGACAGTATATAAACTCACAGGACGGACTGTGGATAGTGTATAAACCCACAGGATGGACTGTGGACAGTATATAAACTCACAGGAGGGACTGTGGATAGTGTATAAACCCACAGGATGGACTGTGGATAGTATATAAACTCACAGGAGGGACTGTGGATAGTGTATAAACCCACAGGATGGACTGTGGACAGTATATAAACTCACAGGAGGGACTGTGGATAGTGTATAAACCCACAGGATGGACTGTGGACAGTATATAAACCCACAGGATGGACTGTGGACAGTATATAAACCCACAGGATGGACTGTGGATAGTATATAAACCCACAGGAGGGACTGTGGACAGTATATAAACCCACAGGATGGACTGTGGATAGTATATAAACCCAAAGGAGGGACTGTGGATAGTGTATAAACCCACAGGATGGACTGTGGATCGTGTATAAACCCACAGGAGGGACTGTGGATAGTGTATAAACCCACAGGATGGACTGTGGATAGTATATAAACCCACAGGATGGACTGTGGATAGTATATAAACTCACAGGAGGGACTGTGGATAGTGTATAAACCCACGGGATGGACTGTGGATAGTATATAAACTCACAGGAGGGACTGTGGATAGTACATAAACCCACAGGAGGGACTGTGGATAGTATATAAACCCACAGGAGGGACTGTGGATAGTATATAAACCCACAGGAGGGACTGTGGATAGTATATAAACCCACAGGAGGGACTGTGGATAGTATATAAACCCACAGGAGGGACTGTGGATAGTATATAAACCCACAGGAGGGACTGTGGACAGTATATAAACCCACAGGATGGACTCTGGATAGTGTATAAACCCACAGGAGGGACTGTGGACAGTATATAAACCCACAGGATGGACTGTGGACAGTATATAAACCAACAGGATGGACTGTGGATAGTATATAAACCCACAGGATGGACTGTGGACAGTATATAATCCCACAGGATGGACTGTGGACAGTATATAAACTCACAGGAGGGACTGTGGATAGTGTATAAACCCACAGGATGGACTGTGGACAGTATATAAACCCACAGGATGGACTGTGGATAGTATATAAACCCACAGGATGGACTGTGGATAGTATATAAACCCACAGGATGGACTGTGGATAGTGTATAAACCCACAGGATGGACTGTGGACAGTATATAAACCCACAGGATGGACTGTGGATAGTGTATAAACCCACAGGATGGACTGTGGACAGTATATAAACCCACAGGATGGACTGTGGATAGTATATAAACCCACAGGATGGACTGTGGACAGTATATAATCCCACAGGATGGACTGTGGACAGTATATAAACTCACAGGAGGGACTGTGGATAGTGTATAAACCCACAGGATGGACTGTGGACAGTATATAAACCCACAGGATGGACTGTGGACAGTATATAAACCCACAGGATGGACTGTGGATAGTGTATAAACCCACAGGATGGACTGTGGACAGTATATAAACCCACAGGATGGACTGTGGATAGTGTATAAACCCACAGGATGGACTGTGGACAGTATATAAACCCACAGGAGGGACTGTGGACAGTATATAAACCCACAGGAGGGACTGTGGACAGTATATAAACCCACAGGATGGACTGTGGACAGTATATAAACTCACAGGAGGGACTGTGGATAGTGTATAAACCCACAGGATGGACTGTGGACAGTATATAAACTCACAGGAGGGACTGTGGATAGTATATAAACCCACAGGATGGACTGTGGATAGTATATAAACCCACAGGAGGGACTTTGGATAGTATATAAACCCACAGGATGGACTGTGGATAGTATATAAACCCACAGGATGGACTGTGGATAGTATATAAACCCACAGGATGGACTGTGGATAGTATATAAACCCACAGGATGGACTGTGGACAGTATATAAACCCACAGGAAGGACTGTGGATATTATATAAACCCACAGGATGTACTGTGGACAGTTTATAAACCCACAGGATGCACTGTGGACAGTATATAAACCCACAGGATGGACTGTGGACAGTATATAAACCCACAGGATGCACTGTGGACAGTATATAAACCCACAGGATGCACTGTGGACAGTATATAAACCCACAGGATGCACTGTGGACAGTATATAAACCCACAGGATGGACTGTGGACAGTATATAAACCCACAGGATGGACTGTGGACAGTATATAAACCCACAGGATGGACTGTGGATAGTATATAAACCCAAAGGATGTACTGTGGATAGTATATAAACCCACAGGATGGACTGTGGATAGTACATAAACCCACAGGATGGACTGTGGAAATAAAATAAACCCACAGGATGGACTGTGGACAGTATATAAACCCACAGGATGGACTGTGGATAGTGTATAAACCCACAGGAGGGACTGTGGATAGTGTATAAACCCACAGGAGGGACTGTGGATAGTATATAAACCCACAGGATGGACTGTGGATAGCATATAAACCCACAGGATGGACTGTGGATAGTATATAAACCCACAGGATGGACTGTGGATAGTATATAAACCCACAGGATGGACTGTGGATAGTATATAAACCCACAGGATGGACTGTGGATAGTATATAAACCCACAGGATGGACTGTGGATAGTATATAAACCCACAGGATGGACTGTGGATAGTATATAAACCCACAGGAGGGACTGTGGATAGTGTATAAACCCACAGGATGGACTGTGGATAGTATATAAACCCACAGGAGGGACTGTGGACAGTATATAAACCCACAGGAGGGACTGTGGATAGTATATAAACCCACAGGAGGGACTGTGGATAGTGTATAAACCCACAGGAGGGACTGTGGACAGTATATAAACCCACAGGATGGACTGTGGATAGTATATAAACCCTCAGGAGGGACTGTGGATAGTATATAAACCCACAGGAGGGACTGTGGACAGTATATAAACCCACAGGATGGACTGTGGATAGTATATAAACCCACAGGAGGGACTGTGGTTAGTATATAAACCCACAGGAGGGACTGTGGACAGTATATAAACCCACAGGATGGACTGTGGATAGTATATAAACCCTCAGGATGGACTGTGGACAGTATATAAACCCACAGGAGGGACTGTGGACAGTATATAAACCCACAGGATGGACTGTGGATAGTATATAAACCCACAGGATGGACTGTGGATAGTATATAAACCCACAGGAGGGACTGTGGACAGTATATAAACCCACAGGAGGGACTGTGGATAGTATATAAACCCACAGGAGGGACTGTGGATAGTGTATAAACCCACAGGAGGGACTGTGGACAGTATATAAACCCACAGGAGGGACTGTGGACAGTATATAAACCCACAGGAGGGACTGTGGATAGTATATAAACCCACAGGAGGGACTGTGGATAGTGTATAAACCCACAGGAGGGACTGTGGACAGTATATAAACCCACAGGATGGACTGTGGATAGTATATAAACCCTCAGGAGGGACTGTGGATAGTATATAAACCCACAGGAGGGACTGTGGACAGTATATAAACCCACAGGATGGACTGTGGCTAGTATATAAACCCACAGGAGGGACTGTGGATAGTATATAAACCCACAGGAGTGACTGTGGACAGTATATAAACCCACAGGATGGACTGTGGATAGTATATAAACCCTCAGGATGGACTGTGGACAGTATATAAACCCACAGGAGGGACTGTGGACAGTATATAAACCCACAGGATGGACTGTGGATAGTATATAAACCCACAGGAGGGACTGTGGATAGTATATAAACCCACAGGATGGACTGTGGATAGTATATAAACCCACAGGATGGACTGTGGATAGTAGATCAACCCACATGATGGACTGTGGACAGTATATAAACCCACAGGATGGACTGTGGACAGTATATAAACCCACAGGAGGGACTGTGGATAGTGTATAAACCCACAGGATGGACTGTGGATTGTATATAAACCCACAGGAGGGACTGTGGATAGTGTATAAACCCACATGATGGACTGTGGATTGTATATAAACCCACAGGATGGACTGTGGATAGTATATAAACCCACAGGATGGACTGTGGATAGTGTATAAACCCACAGGAGGGACTGTGGATAGTATATAAATCCACAGGATGGACTGTGGATAGTATATAAACCCACAGGAGGGACTGTGGATAGTGTATGAACCCACAGGAGGGACTGTGGATAGTGTATAAACCCACAGGAGGGACTGTGGATAGTATATAAATCCACAGGATGGACTGTGGACAGTATATAAACCCACAGGAGGGACTGTGGATAGTGTATAAACCCACAGGAGGGACTGTGGATAGTATATAAACCCACAGGATGGACTGTGGATAGTATATAAACCCACAGGAGGGACTGTGGATAGTGTATAAACCCACAGGAGGGACTGTGGATAGTATATAAACACACAGGAGGGACTGTGGATAGTATATAAACCCACAGGATGGACTGTGGACAGTATATAAACCCACAGGAGGGACTGTGGATAGTGTATAAACCCACAGGAGGGACTGTGGATAGTATATAAACCCACAGGATGGACTGTGGATAGTGTATAAACCGACAGGAGGGACTGTGGATAGTATATAAACCCACAGGATGGACTGTGGATAGTATATAAACCCACAGGATGGACTGTGGATAGTATATAAACCCACAGGATGGACTGTGGACAGTATATAAACCCACAGGATGGACTGTGGATAGTATATAAACCCACAGGATGGATTGTGGACAGTATATAAACCCACAGGAGGGACTGTGGATAGTATATAAACCCACAGGATGGACTGTGGACAGTATATAAACCCACAGGATGGACTGTGGATAGTATATAAACCCACAGGATGGACTGTGGACAGTATATAAACCCACAGGATGGACTGTGGATAGTATATAAACCCACAGGATGGACTGTGGATAGTATATAAACCCACAGGAGGGACTGTGGACAGTATATAAACCCACAGGAGGGACTGTGGACAGTATATAATCCCACAGGATGGACTGTGGATAGTATATAAACCCACAGGAGGGACTGTGGATAGTATATAAACCCACAGGATGGACTGTGGATAGTATATAAACCCACAGGATGGACTGTGGACAGTATATAAACCCACAGGAGGGACTGTGGATCGTATATAAACCCACAGGATGGACTGTGGACAGTATATAAACCCACAGGAGGGACTGTGGATAGTATATAAACCCACAGGAGGGACTGTGGACAGTATATAAACCCACAGGATGGACTGTGGATAGTATATAAACCCACAGGAGGGACTGTGGATCGTGTATAAACCCACAGGATGGACTGTGGATAGTATATAAACCCACAGGAGGGACTGTGGATCGTATATAAACCCACAGGATGGACTGTGGATAGTATATAAACCCACAGGAGGGACTGTGGATCGTGTATAAACCCACAGGATGGACTGTGGATAGTATATAAACCCACAGGAGGGACTGTGGATCGTATATAAACCCACAGGATGGACTGTGGATAGTATATAATCCCGCAGGAGGGACTGTGGATAGTATATAAACCCACAGGATGGACTGTGGACAGTATATAAACCCACAGGAGGGACTGTGGATAGTGTATAAACCCACAGGAGGGACTGTGGATAGTATATAAACCCACAGGATGGACTGTGGATAGTGTATAAACCGACAGGAGGGACTGTGGATAGTGTATAAACCCACAGGATGGACTGTGGATAGTATATAAACCCACAGGATGGATTGTGGACAGTATATAAACCCACAGGAGGGACTGTGGATAGTATATAAACCCACAGGATGGACTGTGGACAGTATATAAACCCACAGGATGGACTGTGGATAGTATATAAACCCACAGGATGGACTGTGGACAGTATATAAACCCACAGGATGGACTGTGGATAGTATATAAACCCACAGGAGGGACTGTGGATAGTATATAAACCCACAGGATGGACTGTGGATAGTATATAAACCCACAGGATGGACTGTGGACAGTATATAAACCCACAGGAGGGACTGTGGATCGTATATAAACCCACAGGATGGACTGTGGACAGTATATAAACCCACAGGAGGGACTGTGGATAGTATATAAACCCACAGGATGGACTGTGGATAGTATATAAACCCACAGGAGGGACTGTGGACAGTATATAAACCCACAGGATGGACTGTGGATAGTATATAAACCCACAGGAGGGACTGTGGATCGTGTATAAACCCACAGGATGGACTGTGGATAGTATATAAACCCACAGGAGGGACTGTGGATCGTATATAAACCCACAGGATGGACTGTGGATAGTATATAAACCCACAGGAGGGACTGTGGATAGTATATAAACCCACAGGATGGACTGTGGACAGTATATAAACCCACAGGAGGGACTGTGGATAGTGTATAAACCCACAGGAGGGACTGTGGATAGTATATAAACCCACAGGATGGACTGTGGATAGTGTATAAACCGACAGGAGGGACTGTGGATAGTGTATAAACCCACAGGATGGACTGTGGATAGTATATAAACCCACAGGATGGATTGTGGACAGTATATAAACCCACAGGAGGGACTGTGGATAGTATATAAACCCACAGGATGGACTGTGGACAGTATATAAACCCACAGGATGGACTGTGGATAGTATATAAACCCACAGGATGGAATGTGGACAGTATATAAACCCACAGGATGGACTGTGGATAGTATATAAACCCACAGGATGGACTGTGGATAGTATATAAACCCACAGGAGGGACTGTGGATAGTATATAAACCCACAGGATGGACTGTGGATAGTATATAAACCCACAGGAGGGACTGTGGACAGTATATAAACCCACAGGATGGACTGTGGATAGTATATAAACCCACAGGAGGGACTGTGGATAGTATATGAACCCACAGGAGGGACTGTGGATAGTATATAAACCCACAGGAGGGACTGTGGATAGTATATAAACCCACAGGATGGACTGTGGATAGTATATAAACCCACAGGATGGACTGTGGACAGTATATAAACCCACAGGATGGACTGTGGATAGTATATAAACCCACAGGAGGGACTGTGGATAGTATATAAAACCACAGGATGGACTGTGGACAGTATATAAACCCACAGGATGGACTGTGGATAGTGTATAAACCCACAGGAGGGACTGTGGATAGTATATAAACCCACAGGAGGGACTGTGGATAGTATATAAACCCACAGGATGGACTGTGGATAGTATATAAACCCACAGGAGGGACTGTGGACAGTATATAAAGCCACAGGATGGACTGTGGACAGTATATAAACCCACAGGAGGGACTGTGGATAGTATATAAACCCACAGGAGGGACTGTGATAGTGTATAAACTCACAGGATGGACTGTGGACAGTATATAAAGCCACAGGATGGACTGTGGACAGTATATAAACCCACAGGAGGGACTGTGGATAGTATATAAACCCACAGGATGGACTGTGGACAGGATATAAAGCCACAGGATGGACTGTGGACAGTATATAAACCCACAGGATGGACTGTGGACAGTATATAAACCCACAGGATGGACTGTGGATAGTATATAAACCCACAGGATGGACTATGGACAGTATATAAACCCACAGGATGGACTGTGGACAGTGTATAAACCCACAGGAGGGACTGTGGACAGTATATAAACCCACAGGATGGACTGTGGATAGTACATAAACTCACAGGATGGACTGTGGATAGTATATAAACCCACAGGATGGACTGTGGATAGTATATAAACCCACAGGAGGGACTGTGGATAGTATATAAACCCACAGGATGGACTGTGGATAGTGTAAAAACCCACAGGAGGGACTGTGGATAGTATATAAACCCACAGGAGGGACTGTGGATAGTATATAAACTCACAGGATGGACTGTGGATAGTATATAAACCCACAGGATGGACTGTGGATAGTGTATAAACCCACAGGAGGGACTGTGGATAGTATATAAACCCACAGGAGGGACTGTGGATAGTATATAAACCCACAGGATGGACTGTGGATAGTATATAAACCCACAGGAGGGACTGTGGATAGTATATAAACCCACAGGATGGACTGTGGACAGTATATAAACCCACAGGATGGACTGTGGATAGTATATAAACCCACAGGAGGGACTGTGGACAGTATATAAACCCACAGGATGGACTGTGGATAGTATATAAACCCACAGGATGGACTGTGGACAGTATATAAACCCACAGGATGGACTGTGGATAGTATATAAACCCACAGGATGGACTGTGGATAGTGTATAAACCCACAGGAGGGACTGTGGATAGTATATAAACCCTCAGGATGGACTGTGGATAGTATATAAACCCACAGGATGGACTGTGGATAGTATATAAACCCACAGGAGGGACTGTGGATAGTATATAAACCCACAGGATTGACTGTGGATAGTATATAAACCCACAGGAGGGACTGTGGACAGTATATAAACCCACAGGATGGACTGTGGATAGTATATAAACCCACAGGATGGACTGTGGACAGTATATAAACCCACAGGATGGACTGTGGATAGTATATAAACCCACAGGAGGGACTGTGGATAGTATATAAA
This sequence comes from Heptranchias perlo, assembly GCF_035084215.1. NCBI lineage: Eukaryota > Metazoa > Chordata > Chondrichthyes > Hexanchiformes > Hexanchidae > Heptranchias > Heptranchias perlo. Next base: position 31,905,710 of record NC_090344.1, on the reverse strand, counting down.
CCCACAGGAGGGACTGTGGATAGTGTATAAACCCACAGGATGGACTGTGGACAGTATATAAACCCACAGGATGGACTGTGGATAGTGTATAAACCCACAGGAGGGACTGTGGATAGTATATAAACCCACAGGAGGGACTGTGGATAGTATATAAACCCACAGGATGGACTGTGGATAGTATATAAACCCACAGGAGGGACTGTGGATAGTATATAAACCCACAGGATGGACTGTGGACAGTATATAAAGCCACAGGATGGACTGTGGACAGTATATAAACCCACAGGATGGACTGTGGACAGTATATAAACCCACAGGATGGACTGTGGATAGTATATAAACCCACAGGATGGACTGTGGACAGTATACAAACCCACAGGATGGACTGTGGACAGTATATAAACTCACAGGATGGACTGTGGACAGTATATAAACCCACAGGATGGACTGTGGACAGTATATAAACCCACAGGATGGACTGTGGATAGTATATAAACCCACAGGATGGACTGTGGACAGTATATAAACCCACAGGAGGGACTGTGGATAGTATATAAACCCACAGGATGGACTGTGGATAGTGTATAAACCCACAGGAGGGACTGTGGATAGTGTATAAACCCACAGGAGGGACTGTGGATAGTATATAAACCCACAGGAGGGACTGTGGATAGTATATAAGCTCACAGGATGGACTGTGGATAGTATATAAACCCACAGGATGGACTGTGGATAGTGTATAAACCCACAGGAGGGACTGTGGATAGTATATAAACCCACAGGAGTGACTGTGGATAGTGTATAAACCCACAGGATGGACTGTGGATAGTATATAAACCCACAGGAGGGACTGTGGATAGTATATAAACCCACAGGATGGACTGTGGACAGTATATAAACCCACAGGATGGACTGTGGATAGTGTATAAACCCAGAGGATGGACTGTGGACAGTATATAAACCCACAGGATGGACTGTGGACAGTATATAAACCCACAGGAGGGACTGTGGACAGTATATAAACCCACAGGATGGACTGTGGACAGTATATAAACCCACAGGATGGACTGTGGATAGTATATAAACCCACAGGATGGACTGTGGACAGTATATAAACCCACAGAATGGACTGTGGACAGTATATAAACCCACAGGAGGGACTGTGGATAGTGTATAAACCCACAGGATGGACTGTGGATAGTGTATAAACCCACAGGAGGGACTGTGGATAGTATATAAACCCACAGGAGGGACTGTGGATAGTATATAAACCCACAGGATGGACTGTGGATAGTATATAAACCCACAGGATGGTCTGTGGATAGTATATAAACCCACAGGATGGACTGTGGACAGTATATAAACCCACAGGAGGGACTGTGGATCGTATATAAACCCACAGGAGGGACTGTGGATAGTATAAAAAACCCACAGGATGGACTGGGGATAGTATATAAACCCACAGGAGGGACTGTGGATAGTATATAAACCCACAGGATGGACTGTGGATAGTGTATAAACCCACAGGAGGGACTGTGGATAGTATATAAACCCACAGGATGGACTGTGGATAGTATATAAACCCACAGGATGGACTGTGGATAGTGTATAAACCCACAGGAGGGACTGTGGATAGTATATAAACCCACAGGATGGACTGTGGATAGTGTATAAACCCACAGGATGGACTGTGGACAGTATATAAACCCACAGGATGGACTGTGGATAGTATATAAACCCACAGGAGGGACTGTGGATAGTATATAAACCCACAGGATGGACTGTGGACAGTATATAAACCCACAGGATGGACTGTGGACAGTATATAAACCCACAGGATTGACTGTGGACAGTATATAAACCCATAGGAGGGACTGTGGATCGTATATAAACCCACAGGAGGGACTGTGGATAGTATATAAACCCACAGGATGGACTGTGGATGGTATATAAACCCACAGGATGGACTGTGGATAGTATATAAACCCACAGGATGGACTGTGGATAGTATATAAACCCACAGGATGGACTGTGGATAGTGTATAAACCCACAGGAGGGACTGTGGATAGTATATAAACCCACAGGATGGACTGTGGATAGTATATAAACCCACAGGATGGACTGTGGATAGTGTATAAACCCACAGGAGGGACTGTGGATAGTATATAAACCCACAGGATGGACTGTGGATAGTATATAAACCCACAGGAGGGACTGTGGATAGTATATAAACCCACAGGATGGACTGTGGATAGTGTATAAACCCACAGGAGGGACTGTGGATAGTATATAAACCTTCAGGATGGACTGTGGACAGTATATAAACCCACAGGATGGACTGTGGATAGTATATAAACCCACAGGAGGGACTGTGGATAGTATATAAACCCACAGGATGGACTGTGGACAGTATATAAACCCACAGGATGGACTGTGGACAGTATATAAACCCACAGGAGGGACTGTGGATCGTATATAAACCCACAGGAGGGACTGTGGATAGTATATAAACCCACAGGATGGACTGTGGATAGTATATAAACCCACAGGATGGACTGTGGATAGTGTATAAACCCACAGGAGGGACTGTGGATAGTATATAAACCCTCAGGATGGACTGTGGATAGTGTATAAACCCACAGGATGGACTGTGGATAGTGTATAAACCCACAGGATGGACTGTGGATAGTATATAAACCCACAGGATGGACTGTGGATAGTATATAAACCCACAGGAGGGACTGTGAACAGTATATAAATCCACAGGAGGGACTGTGGATAGTGTATAAACCCACAGGAGGGACTGTGGATAGTGTATAAACCCACAGGATGGACTGTGGATAGTGTATAAACCCACAGGAGGGACTGTGGATAGTGTATAAACCCACAGGATGGACTGTGGATAGTATATAAACCCACAGGATGGACTGTGGATAGTATATAAACCCACAGGATGGACTGTGGATAGTATATAAACCCACAGGATGGACTGTGGATAGTATATAAACCCACAGGATGGACTGTGGATAGTATATAAACCCACAGGATGGACTGTGGATAGTGTATAAACCCACAGGATGGACTGTGGACAGTATATAAACCCACAGGAGGGACTGTGGATAGTATATAAACTCACAGGAGGGACTGTGGATAGTGTATAAACCCACAGAATGGACTGTGGACAGTATATAAACCCACAGGATGGACTGTGGATAGTATATAAACCCACAGGAGGGACTGTGGATCGTGTATAAACCCACAGGATGGACTGTGGATCGTATATAAACCGACAGGATGGACTGTGGATAGTATATAAACCCACAGGAGGGACTGTGGATAGTGTATAAACCCACAGGATGGACTGTGGATCGTATATAAACCCACAGGATGGACTGTGGATAGTATATAAACCCACAGGATGGACTGTGGATAGTGTATAAACCCACAGGATGGACTGTGGATCGTATATAAACCCACAGGATGGACTGTGGATAGTATATAAACCCACAGGAGGGACTGTGGATAGTGTATAAACCCACAGGATGGACTGTGGATCGTATATAAACCCACAGGATGGACTGTGGATAGTGTATAAACCCACAGGATGGACTGTGGATCGTATATAAACCCACAGGAGGGACTGTGGATAGTATATAAACCCACAGGATGGACTGTGGACAGTATATAAACCCACAGGAGGGACTGTGGATAGAAAATAAACCCACAGGAGGGACTGTGGACAGTATATAAACCCACAGGAGGGACTGTGGACAGTATATAAACCCACAGGATGGACTGTGGATAGTATATAAACCCACAGGATGGACTGTGGATAGTGTATAAACCCACAGGATGGACTGTGGATAGTATATAAACCCACAGGATGGACTGTGGATAGTGTATAAACCCACAGGATGGACTGTGGATAGTATATAAACCCACAGGATGGACTGTGGACAGTATATAAACCCACAGGATGGACTGTGGATAGTATATAAACCCACAGGATGGACTGTGGATAGTGTATAAACCCACAGGATGGACTGTGGATAGTGTATAAACCCACAGGAGGGACTGTGGATAGTATATAAACCCACAGGAGGGACTGTGGACAGTATATAAACCCACAGGATGGACTGTGGATAGTGTATAAACCCACAGGATGGACTGTGGATAGTATATAAACCCACAGGATGGACTGTGGATAGTGTATAAACCCACAGGAGGGACTGTGGACAGTATATAAACCCACAGGAGGGACTGTGGACAGTATATAAACCCACAGGATGGACTGTGGATAGTATATAAACCCACAGGATGGACTGTGGATAGTGTATAAACCCACAGGATGGACTGTGGATAGTATATAAACCCACAGGAGGGACTGTGGATAGTATATAAACCCACAGGATGGACTGTGGATAGTATATAAACCCACAGGATGGACTGTGGATAGTATATAAACCCACAGGAGGGACTGTGGACAGTGTATAAACCCACAGGATGGACTGTGGACAGTGTATAAACCCACAGGAGGGACTGTGGATAGTATATAAACCCACAGGAGGGATTGTGGATAGTGTATAAACCCACAGGATGGACTGTGGACAGTATATAAACCCACAGGATGGACTGTGGACAGTATATAAACCCACAGGATGGACTGTGGACAGTATATAAACCCACAGGATGGACTGTGGATAGTATATAAACCCACAGGATGGACTGTGGATAGTATATAAACTCACAGGAGGGACTGTGATAGTGTATAAACCCACAGGATGGACTGTGGATAGTATATAAACCCACAGGATGGACTGTGGATAGTATATAAACCCACAGGATGGACTGTGGATAGTATATAAACCCACAGGAGGGACTGTGGATAGTATATAAACCCACAGGATGGACTGTGGATAGTATATAAACCCACAGGATGGACTGTGGATAGTATATAAACCCACAGGATGGACTGTGGATAGTATATAAACCCACAGGATGGACTGTGGATAGTATATAAACTCACAGGAGGGACTGTGATAGTGTATAAACCCACAGGATGGACTGTGGATAGTATATAAACCCACAGGATGGACTGAGGATAGTATATAAACCCACAGGATGGACTGTGGATAGTAAAAAACCCACAGGATGGACTGAGGATAGTATATAAACCCACAGGATGGACTGTGGATAGTATATAAACCCACAGGAGGGACTGTGGATAGTGTATAAACCCACAGGATGGACTGTGGATAGTATATAAACCCACAGGAGGGACTGTGGACAGTATAGAAACCCACAGGATGGACTGTGGATAGTATATAAACCCACAGGAGGGACTGTGGACAGTATATAAACCCACAGGATGGACTGTGGACAGTATATAAACCCACAGGATGGACTGTGGATAGTGTATAAACCCACAGGATGGACTGTGGACAGTATATAAACCCACAGGAGGGACTGTGGATAGTGTATAAACCCACAGGATGGACTGTGGATAGTATATAAACCCACAGGAGGGACTGTGGACAGTATATAAACCCACAGGATGGACTGTGGACAGTATATAAACCCACAGGATGGACTGTGGATAGTATATAAACCCACAGGAGGGACTGTGGACAGTATATAAACTCACAGGAGGGACTGTGGATAGTGTATAAACCCACAGGATGGACTGTGGATAGTATATAAACTCACAGGAGGGACTGTGGATAGTGTATAAACCCACAGGATGGACTGTGGACAGTATATGAACCCACAGGATGGACTGTGGACAGTATATAAACCCACAGGATGGACTGTGGATAGTATATAAACCCACAGGAGGGACTGTGGACAGTATATAAACTCACAGGAGGGACTGTGGACAGTATATAAACCCACAGGATGGACTGTGGATAGTATATAAACCCACAGGAGGGACTGTGGACAGTATATAAACTCACAGGAGGGACTGTGGATAGTGTATAAACCCACAGGATGGACTGTGGATAGTATATAAACTCACAGGAGGGACTGTGGATAGTGTATAAACCCACAGGATGGACTGTGGACAGTATATAAACTCACAGGAGGGACTGTGGATAGTATATAAACCCACAGGAGGGACTGTGGATAGTGTATAAACCCACAGGATGGACTGTGGACAGTATATAAACCCACAGGATGGACTGTGGACAGTGTATAAACCCACAGGAGGGACTGTGGACAGTATATAAACCCACAGGATGGACTGTGGATAGTATATAAACCCACAGGAGGGACTGTGGACAGTATATAAACCCACAGGATGGACTGTGGATCGTATATAAACCCACAGGATGGACTGTGGATAGTATATAAACCCACAGGAGGGACTGTGGATAGTATATAAACCCACAGGAGGGACTGTGGATAGTATATAAACCCACAGGATGGACTGTGGATAGTATATAAACCCACAGGAGGGACTGTGGATAGTATATAAACCCACAGGATGGACTGTGGATAGTATATAAACCCACAGGAGGGACTGTGGATAGTGTATAAACACACAGGATGGACTGTGGATAGTGTATAAACCCACAGGAGGGACTGTGGATAGTGTATAAACCCACAGGATGGACTGTGGATAGTGTATAAACCCACAGGAGGGACTGTGGATGGTGTATAAACCCACAGGATGGACTGTGGATAGTATATAAACCCACAGGATGGACTGTGGATAGTATATAAACCCACAGGAGGGACTGTGGATAGTGTATAAACCCACAGGATGGACTGTGGATAGTGTATAAACCCACAGGAGGGACTGTGGATAGTATATAAACCCACAGGATGGACTGTGGATAGTATATAAACCCACAGGATGGACTGTGGATAGTATATAAACTCACAGGAGGGACTGTGGATAGTATATAAACCCACAGGATGGACTGTGGATAGTATATAAACTCACAGGAGGGACTGTGGATAGTATATAAACCCACAGGAGGGACTGTGGATAGTATATAAACCCACAGGAGGGACTGTGGATAGTATATAAACCCACAGGATGGACTGTGGATAGTATATAAACTCACAGGAGGGACTGTGGATAGTATATAAACCCACAGGAGGGACTGTGGATAGTGTATAAACCCACAGGATGGACTGTGGATAGTATATAAACTCACAGGAGGGACTGTGGATAGTATATAAACCCACAGGAGGGACTGCGGATAGTATATAAACCCACAGGATGGACTGTGGATAGTATATAAACCCACAGGATGGACTGTGGATAGTATATAAACCCACAGGATGGACTGTGGATAGTATATAAACCCACAGGAGGGACTGCGGATAGTATATAAACCCACAGGATGGACTGTGGATAGTATATAAACCCACAGGATGGACTGTGGATAGTATATAAACCCACAGGATGGACTGTGGATAGTATATAAACTCACAGGAGGGACTGTGGATAGTATATAAACCCACAGGATGGACTGTGGACAGTATATAAACCCACAGGATGGACTCTGGATAGTGTATAAACCCACAGGATGGACTGTGGATAGTATATAAACCCACAGGATGGACTGTGGATAGTGTATAAACCCACAGGATGGACTGTGGACAATGTATAAACCCACAGGATGGACTGCGGATAGTATATAAACCCACAGGATGGACTGTGGATAGTGTATAAACCCACAGGATGGACTGTGGATAGTATATAAACCCACAGGAGGGACTGTGGATAGTATATAAACCCACAGGATGGACTGTGGATAGTATATAAACCCACAGGAGGGACTGTGGATAGTATATAAACCCACAGGATGGACTGTGGATAGTATATAAACCCACAGGAGGGACTGTGGATAGTATATAAACCCACAGGATGGACTGTGGATAGTATATAAACCCACAGGATGGACTGTGGATAGTATATAAACCCACAGGATGGACTGTGGATAGTGTATAAACTCACAGGAGGGACTGTGGATAGTGTATAAACCCACAGGATGGACTGTGGACAATGTATAAACCCACAGGATGGACTGTGGATAGTATATAAACCCACAGGATGGACTGTGGACAGTATATAAACTCACAGGAGGGACTGTGGATAGTATATAAACTCACAGGATGGACTGTGGATAGTATATAAACCCACAGGATGGACTGTGGACAGTATATGAACCCACAGGAAGGACTGTGGATAGTATATAAACCCACAGGATGGACTGTGGATAGTATATAAACCCACAGGAGGGACTGTGGATAGTATATAAACCCACAGAATGGACTGTGGACAGTATATAAACCCACAGGAAGGACTGTGGATATTATATAAACCCACAGGATGGAGTGTGGACAGTATATAAACCCACAGGATGGACTGTGGACAGTATATAAACCCACAGGATGGACTGTGGATAGTGTATAAACCCACAGGAGGGACTGTGGATAGTATATAAACCCACAGGATGGACTGTGGACAGTATATAAACCCACAGGATGGACTGTGGATATTATATAAACCCACAGGATGGACTGTGGACAGTATATAAACCCACAGGATGGACTGTGGATAGTGTATAAACCCACAGGAGGGACTGTGGATAGTATATAAACCCACAGGATGGACTGTGGATAGTATATAAACCCACAGGAGGGACTGTGGATAGTATATAAACCCACAGGAGGGACTGTGGATAGTATATAAACCCACAGGAGGGACTGTGGACAGTATATAAACCCACAGGAGGGACTGTGGACAGTATATAAACCCACAGGAGGGACTGTGGACAGTATATAAACACACAGGATGGACTGTGGATAGTATATAAACCCACAGGAGGGACTGTGGACAGTATATAAACCCACAGGATGGACTGTGGATAGTATATAAACCCACAGGAGGGACTGTGGATAGTATATAAACCCACAGGAGCGACTGTGGACAGTATATAAACCCACAGGAGGAACTGTGGACAGTATATAAACCCACAGGAGGGACTGTGGACAGTATATAAACACACAGGATGGACTGTGGATAGTATATAAACCCACAGGATGTACTGCGGATTGTATATAAACCCACAGGATGGACTGTGGACAGTATATAAACCCACAGGATGGACTGTGGATAGTATATAAACCCACAGGATGGACTGTGGACAGTATATAAACCCACAGGATGGACTGTGGACAGTATATAAACTCACAGGAGGGACTGTGGATAGTATATAAACCCACAGGATGGACTGTGGATAGTACATAAACCCACAGGAGGGACTGTGGACAGTATATAAACACACAGGAGGGACTGTGGATAGTATATAAACCCACAGGATGGACTGTGGACAGTATATAAACCCACAGGAGGGACTGTGGATAGTGTATAAACCCACAGGATGGACTGTGGATGGTATATAAACCCACAGGATGGACTGTGGACAGTATATTAACCCACAGGATGGACTGTGGACAGTATATAAACCCACAGGATGGACTGTGGATAGTATATAAACCCACAGGATGGACTGTGGACAGTATATTAACCCACAGGATGGACTGTGGACAGTATATAAACTCACAGGAGGGACTGTGGATAGTGTATAAACCCACAGGATGGACTGTGGACAGTATATAAACCCACAGGATGGACTGTGGATAGTATATAAACCCACAGGATGGACTGTGGATAGTATATAAACCCACAGGATGGACTGTGGATAGTGTATAAACCCACAGGATGGACTGTGGATAGTGTATAAACCCACAGGATGGACTGTGGATAGTATATAAACCCACAGGATGGACTGTGGATAGTGCATAAACCCACAGGATGGACTGTGCACAGTATATAAACCCACAGGAGGGACTGTGGACAGTATATAAACCCACAGGATGGACTGTGGACAGTAAAGAAACTCACAGGAGGGACTGTGGATAGTGTATAAACCCACAGGATGGACTGTGGACATTATATAAACCCACAGGATGGACCGTGGATAGTATATAAACCCACAGGATGGACTGTGGATAGTATATAAACCCACAGGATGGACTGTGGATAGTATATAAACCCACAGGAGGGACTGTGGATAGTATATAAACCCACAGGATGGACTGTGGACAGTATATAAACCCACAGGAATGACTGTGGATATTATATAAACCCACAGGATGGAGTGTGGACAGTATATAAACCCACAGGATGGACTGTGGATAGTATATAAACCCACAGGATTGACTGTGGACAGTATATAAACCCACAGGATGGACTGTGGACAGTATTTCAACCCACAGGAAGGACTGTGGATATTATATAAACCCACAGGATGGACTGTGGATAGTATATAAACCCACAGGAGGGACTGTGGATAGTATATAAACCCACAGGAGGGACTGTGGACAGTATATAAACCCACAGGAGGAACTGTGGACAGTATATAAACCCACAGGAGGGACTGTGGACAGTATATAAACCCACAGGAGGAACTGTGGACAGTATATAAACCCACAGGAGGGACTGTGGACAGTATATAAACACACAGGATGGACTGTGGATAGTATATAAACCCACAGGATGGACTGTGGATAGTATATAAACACACAGGATGGACTGTGGTTCGTATATAAACCCACAGGATGGACTGTGGATAGTATATCAACCCACAGGATGGACTGTGGATAGTATATAAACCCACAGGATGGACTGTGGATAGTATATAAACCCACAGGATGGACTGTGGACAGTATATCAACCCACAGGATGGACTGTGGATAGTATATAAACCCACAGGATGGACTGTGGACAGTATATAAACCCACAGGATGGACTGTGGATAGTGTATAAACCCACAGGATGGACTGTGGATAGTATATAAACCCACAGGATGGACTGTGGATAGTATATAAACCCACAGGATGGACTGTGGATAGTGTATAAACCCACAGGATGGACTGTGGATAGTATATAAACCCACAGGATGGACTGTGGACAGTATATAAACCCACAGGATGGACTGTGGATAGTGTATAAACCCACAGGATGGACTGTGGATAGTGTATAAACCCACAGGATGGACTGTGGATAGTGTATAAACTCACAGGATGGACTGTGGATAGTGTATAAACCCACAGGATGGACTGTGGACAGTATATAAACCCACAGGATGGACTGTGGATAGTGTATAAACTCACAGGATGGACTGTGGATAGTATATAAACCCACAGGATGGACTGTGGACAGTATATAAACCCACAGGATGGACTGTGGACAGTATATAAACCCACAGGATGGACTGTGGATAGTGTATAAACCCACAGGAGGGACTGTGGATAGTATATAAACCCACAGGATGGACTGTGGACAGTATATAAACCCACAGGATGGACTGTGGACAGTATATAAACCCACAGGATGGACTGTGGATAGTGTATAAACCCACAGGAGGGACTGTGGATAGTATATAAACCCACAGGATGGACTGTGGACAGTATATAAACCCACAGGATGGACTGTGGACAGTATATAAACCCACAGGATGGACTGTGGATAGTGTATAAACCCACAGGAGGGACTGTGGATAGTATATAAACCCACAGGATGGACTGTGGACAGTATATAAACCCACAGGATGGACTGTGGATATTATATAAACCCACAGGATGGACTGTGGACAGTATATAAACCCACAGGATGGACTGTGGATAGTGTATAAACCCACAGGAGGGACTGTGGATAGTATATAAACCCACAGGATGGACTGTGGATAGTATATAAACCCACAGGAGGGACTGTGGATAGTATATAAACCCACAGGAGGGACTGTGGATAGTATATAAACCCACAGGAGGGACTGTGGACAGTATATAAACCCACAGGAGGGACTGTGGACAGTATATAAACCCACAGGAGGGACTGTGGACAGTATATAAACACACAGGATGGACTGTGGATAGTATATAAACCCACAGGAGGGACTGTGGACAGTATATAAACCCACAGGATGGACTGTGGATAGTATATAAACCCACAGGAGGGACTGTGGATAGTATATAAACCCACAGGAGGGACTGTGGACAGTATATAAACCCACAGGAGGAACTGTGGACAGTATATAAACCCACAGGAGGGACTGTGGACAGTATATAAACACACAGGATGGACTGTGGATAGTATATAAACCCACAGGATGTACTGTGGATAGTATATAAACCCACAGGATGGACTGTGGATAGTATATAAACACACAGGATGGACTGTGGTTCGTATATAAACCCACAGGATGGACTGTGGATAGTATATAAACACACAGGATGGACTGTGGATCGTATATAAACCCACAGGATGGACTGTGGACAGTGTATAAACCCACAGGATGGACTGTGGATAGTATATAAACCCACAGGAGGGACTGTGGATAGTATATAAACCCACAGGATGGACTGTGGACAGTATATAAATCCACAGGATGGACTGTGGACAGTATATAAACTCACAGGAGGGACTGTGGATAGTATATAAACCCACAGGATGGACTGTGGATAGTACATAAACCCACAGGAGGGACTGTGGACAGTATATAAACCCACAGGATGGACTGTGGTTAGTATATAAACCCACAGGATGGACTGTGGATCGTATATAAACCCACAGGATGGACTGTGGATAGTATATAAACCCACAGGATGGACTGTGGACAGTATATAAACCCACAGGATGGACTGTGGACAGTATATAAACTCACAGGAGGGACTGTGGATAGTATATAAACCCACAGGATGGACTGTGGATAGTACATAAACCCACAGGAGGGACTGTGGACAGTATATAAACCCACAGGAGGGACTGTGGACATTATATAAACACACAGGAGGGACTGTGGATAGTATATAAACCCACAGGATGGACTGTGGACAGTATATAAACCCACAGGAGGGACTGTGGATAGTGTATAAACCCACAGGATGGACTGTGGATGGTATATAAACCCACAGGATGGACTGTGTACAGTATATAAACCCACAGGATGGACTGTGGACAGTATATTAACCCACAGGATGGACTGTGGACAGTATATAAACCCACAGGATGGACTGTGGACAGTATATAAACCCACAGGATGGACTGTGGACAGTATATAAACCCACAGGATGGACTGTGGATAGTATATAAACCCACAGGATGGACTGTGGATAGTGTATAAACCCACAGGATGGACTGTGGATAGTATATAAACCCACAGGATGGACTGTGGACAGTATATAAACCCACAGGATGGACTGTGGACAGTATATAAACTCACAGGATGGACTGTGGATAGTATATAAACCCACAGGAGGGACTGTGGACAGTATATAAACTCACAGGATGGACTGTGGATAGTATATAAACCCACAGGATGGACTGTGGATAGTATATAAACCCACAGGATGGACTGTGGATAGTATTTCAACCCACAGGAGGGACTGTGGATAGTGTATAAACCCACAGGAGGGACTGTGGACAGTATATAAACCCACAGGAGGGACTGTGGATAGTATATAAACCCACAGGAGGGACTGTCGATAGTATATAAACCCACAGGATGGACTGTGGATAGTGTATAAACCCACAGGAGGGACTGTGGACAGTATATAAACCCACAGGAGGGACTGTGGATAGTATATAAACCCACAGGATGGACTGTGGACAGTGTATAAACCCACAGGAGGGACTGTGGATAGTGTATAAACCCACAGGAGGGATTGTGGACAGTATATAAACCCACAGGATGGACTGTGGATAGTATATAAACCCACAGGATGGACTGTGGATAGTGTATAAACCCACAGGAGGGACTGTGGACAGTGTATAAACCCACAGGATGGACTGTGGATAGTATATAAACACACAGGATGGACTGTGGATAGTATATAAACACACAGGATGGACTGTGGATCGTATATAAACCCACAGGATGGACTGTGGATAGTATATAAACCCACAGGAGGGACTGTGGATAGTATATAAACCCACAGGATGGACTGTGGACAGTATATTAACCCACAGGAGGGACTGTGGACAGTATATAAACCCACAGGATGGTCTGTGGATAGTATATAAACCCACAGGAGGGACTGTGGACAGTATATAAACCCACAGGATGGACTGTGGATAGTATATAAACCCACAGGATGGACTGTGGATAGTAGATCAACCCACATGATGGACTGTGGACAGTATATAAACCCACAGGATGGACTGTGGACAGTATATAAACCCACAGGAGGGACTGTGGATAGTGTATAAACCCACAGGATGGACTGTGGATTGTATAGAACCCACAGGAGGGACTGTGGATAGTGTATAAACCCACAGGATGGACTGTGGATTGTATATAAACCCACAGGATGGACTATGGATAGTGTATAAACCCACAGGAGGGACTGTGGATAGTATATAAACCCACAGGATGGACTGTGGACAGTATATAAACCCACAGGATGGACTGTGGACAGTATATAAACCCACAGGATGGACTGTGGATAGTGTATAAACCCACAGGAGGGACTGTGGATAGTATATAAACCCACAGGATGGACTGTGGACAGTATATAAACCCACAGGATGGACTGTGGACAGTATATAAACCCACAGGATGGACTGTGGATAGTGTATAAACCCACAGGAGGGACTGTGGATAGTATATAAACCCACAGGATGGACTGTGGACAGTATATAAACCCACAGGATGGACTGTGGATATTATATAAACCCACAGGATGGACTGTGGACAGTATATAAACCCACAGGATGGACTGTGGATAGTGTATAAACCCACAGGAGGGACTGTGGATAGTATATAAACCCACAGGATGGACTGTGGATAGTATATAAACCCACAGGAGGGACTGTGGATAGTATATAAACCCACAGGAGGGACTGTGGATAGTATATAAACCCACAGGAGGGACTGTGGACAGTATATAAACCCACAGGAGGGACTGTGGACAGTATATAAACCCACAGGAGGGACTGTGGACAGTATATAAACACACAGGATGGACTGTGGATAGTATATAAACCCACAGGAGGGACTGTGGACAGTATATAAACCCACAGGATGGACTGTGGATAGTATATAAACCCACAGGAGGGACTGTGGATAGTATATAAACCCACAGGAGGGACTGTGGACAGTATATAAACCCACAGGAGGAACTGTGGACAGTATATAAACCCACAGGAGGGACTGTGGACAGTATATAAACACACAGGATGGACTGTGGATAGTATATAAACCCACAGGATGTACTGTGGATAGTATATAAACCCACAGGATGGACTGTGGATAGTATATAAACACACAGGATGGACTGTGGTTCGTATATAAACCCACAGGATGGACTGTGGATAGTATATAAACACACAGGATGGACTGTGGATCGTATATAAACCCACAGGATGGACTGTGGACAGTGTATAAACCCACAGGATGGACTGTGGATAGTATATAAACCCACAGGAGGGACTGTGGATAGTATATAAACCCACAGGATGGACTGTGGACAGTATATAAATCCACAGGATGGACTGTGGACAGTATATAAACTCACAGGAGGGACTGTGGATAGTATATAAACCCACAGGATGGACTGTGGATAGTACATAAACCCACAGGAGGGACTGTGGACAGTATATAAACCCACAGGATGGACTGTGGTTAGTATATAAACCCACAGGATGGACTGTGGATCGTATATAAACCCACAGGATGGACTGTGGATAGTATATAAACCCACAGGATGGACTGTGGACAGTATATAAACCCACAGGATGGACTGTGGACAGTATATAAACTCACAGGAGGGACTGTGGATAGTATATAAACCCACAGGATGGACTGTGGATAGTACATAAACCCACAGGAGGGACTGTGGACAGTATATAAACCCACAGGAGGGACTGTGGACATTATATAAACACACAGGAGGGACTGTGGATAGTATATAAACCCACAGGATGGACTGTGGACAGTATATAAACCCACAGGAGGGACTGTGGATAGTGTATAAACCCACAGGATGGACTGTGGATGGTATATAAACCCACAGGATGGACTGTGTACAGTATATAAACCCACAGGATGGACTGTGGACAGTATATTAACCCACAGGATGGACTGTGGACAGTATATAAACCCACAGGATGGACTGTGGACAGTATATAAACCCACAGGATGGACTGTGGACAGTATATAAACCCACAGGATGGACTGTGGATAGTATATAAACCCACAGGATGGACTGTGGATAGTGTATAAACCCACAGGATGGACTGTGGATAGTATATAAACCCACAGGATGGACTGTGGACAGTATATAAACCCACAGGATGGACTGTGGACAGTATATAAACTCACAGGATGGACTGTGGATAGTATATAAACCCACAGGAGGGACTGTGGACAGTATATAAACTCACAGGATGGACTGTGGATAGTATATAAACCCACAGGATGGACTGTGGATAGTATATAAACCCACAGGATGGACTGTGGATAGTATTTCAACCCACAGGAGGGACTGTGGATAGTGTATAAACCCACAGGAGGGACTGTGGACAGTATATAAACCCACAGGAGGGACTGTGGATAGTATATAAACCCACAGGAGGGACTGTCGATAGTATATAAACCCACAGGATGGACTGTGGATAGTGTATAAACCCACAGGAGGGACTGTGGACAGTATATAAACCCACAGGAGGGACTGTGGATAGTATATAAACCCACAGGATGGACTGTGGACAGTGTATAAACCCACAGGAGGGACTGTGGATAGTGTATAAACCCACAGGAGGGACTGTGGACAGTATATAAACCCACAGGATGGACTGTGGATAGTATATAAACCCACAGGATGGACTGTGGATAGTGTATAAACCCACAGGAGGGACTGTGGACAGTGTATAAACCCACAGGATGGACTGTGGATAGTATATAAACACACAGGATGGACTGTGGATAGTATATAAACACACAGGATGGACTGTGGATCGTATATAAACCCACAGGATGGACTGTGGATAGTATATAAACCCACAGGAGGGACTGTGGATAGTATATAAACCCACAGGATGGACTGTGGACAGTATATTAACCCACAGGAGGGACTGTGGACAGTATATAAACCCACAGGATGGTCTGTGGATAGTATATAAACCCACAGGAGGGACTGTGGACAGTATATAAACCCACAGGATGGACTGTGGATAGTATATAAACCCACAGGATGGACTGTGGATAGTAGATCAACCCACATGATGGACTGTGGACAGTATATAAACCCACAGGATGGACTGTGGACAGTATATAAACCCACAGGAGGGACTGTGGATAGTGTATAAACCCACAGGATGGACTGTGGATTGTATATAACCCACAGGAGGGACTGTGGATAGTGTATAAACCCACAGGATGGACTGTGGATTGTATATAAACCCACAGGATGGACTATGGATAGTATATAAACCCACAGGAGGGACTGTGGATAGTATATAAACCCACAGGATGGACTGTGGATAGTATATAAACCCACAGGAGGGACTGTGGATAGTGTATAAACCCACAGGAGGGACTGTGGATAGTGTATAAACCCACAGGAGGGACTGTGGATAGTATATAAACCCACAGGATGGACTGTGGATAGTATATAAACCCACAGGAGGGACTGTGGATAGTGTATAAACCCACAGGAGGGACTGTGGATAGTGTATAAACCCACAGGAGGGACTGTGGATAGTGTATAAACCCACAGGAGGGACTGTGGATAGTGTATAAACCCACAGGAGGGACTGTGGATGGTGTATAAACCCACAGGATGGACTGTGGATAGTATATAAACCCACAGGATGGACTGTGGATCGTATATAAACCCACAGGAGGGACTGTGGACAGTATATAAACCCACAGGAGGGACTGTGGATTGTGTATAAACCCACAGGAGGGACTGTGGATAGTATATAAACCCACAGGAGGGACTGTGGATAGTGTATAAACCCACAGGAGGGACTGTGGATAGTATATAAACACACAGGAGGGACTGTGGATAGTGTATAAACCCACAGGAGGGACTGTGGATAGTGTATAAACCCACAGGATGGACTGTGGATAGTATATAAACCCACAGGAGGGACTGTGAACAGTATATAAACCCACAGGAGGGACTGTGGATAGTATATAAACCCACAGGATGGACTGTGGATAGTATATAAACCCACAGGAGGGACTGTGGATAGTATATAAACCCACAGGATGGACTGTGGATAGTGTATAAACCGACAGGAGGGACTGTGGATAGTATATAAACCCACAGGAGGGACTGTGGATAGTATATAAACCCACAGGATGGACTGTGGACAGTATATAAACCCACAGGATGGACTGTGGATAGTGAATAAACCCACAGGAGGGACTGTGGATAGTATATAAACCCACAGGAGGGACTGTGGATAGTATATAAACTCACAGGATGGACTGTGGATAGTATATAAACCCACAGGAGGGACTGTGGATAGTATATAAACCAACAGGATGGACTGTGGATAGTATATAAACCCACAGGAGGGACTGTGGATAGTATATAAACCCACAGGATGGACTGTGGACAGTATATAAACCCACAGGATGGACTGTGGACAGTATATAAACCCACAGGATGGACTGTGGACAGTATATAAACCCACAGGAGGGACTGTGGATAGTATATAAACCCACAGGATGGACTGTGGACAGTATATAAACCCACAAGATGGACTGTGGATAGTATATAAACCGACAGGATGGACTGTGGATAGTATATAAACCCACAGGAGGGACTGTGGATAGTATATAAACCCACAGGATGGACTGCGGACAGTATATAAACCCACAGGAGGGACTGTGGATAGTATATAAACCCACAGGATGGACTGTGGACAGTATATAAACCCACAAGATGGACTGTGGATAGTATATAAACCTACAGGATGGACTGTGGATAGTATATAAACCTACAGGATGGACTGTGGATAGTATATAAACCCACAGGAGGGACTGTGGATAGTATATAAACCCACAGGATGGACTGCGGACAGTATATAAACCCACAGGATGGACTGTGGATAGTATATAAACCCACAGGATGGACTGTGGACAGTATATAAACCCACAAGATGGACTGTGGACAGTATATAAACCCACAGCAGGGACTGTGGATCGTATATAAACCCACAGGATGGACTGTGGATAGTATATAAACCCACAGGAGGGACTGTGGATAGTATATAAACCCACAGGATGGACTGTGGATAGTATATAAACCCACAGGAGGGACTGTGGATCTTATATAAACCCACAGGATGGACTGTGGATAGTATATAAACCCACAGGAGGGACTGTGGATAGTATATAAACCCACAGGATGGACTGTGGATAGTATATAAACCCACAGGATGGACTGTGGACAGTGTATAAACCCACAGGAGGGACTGTGGATAGTATATAAACCCACAGGATGGACTGTGGATAGTATATAAACCCACAGGATGGACTGTGGATAGTATATAAACCCACAGGAGGGACTGTGGATAGTGTATAAACCCACAGGATGGACTGTGGACAGTATATAAACCCACAGGATGGACTGTGGACAGTGTATAAACCCACAGGAGGGACTGTGGATAGTATATAAA
The DNA here is from genome assembly GCF_035084215.1 of Heptranchias perlo. Classification (NCBI taxonomy): domain Eukaryota; kingdom Metazoa; phylum Chordata; class Chondrichthyes; order Hexanchiformes; family Hexanchidae; genus Heptranchias; species Heptranchias perlo. Next base: position 31,885,998 of record NC_090344.1, on the reverse strand, counting down.
CCCACAGGATGGACTGTGGACAGTGTATAAACCCACAGGAGGGACTGTGGATAGTATATAAACCCACAGGATGGACTGTGGACAGTGTATAAACCCACAGGAGGGACTGTGGATAGTATATAAACCCACAGGATGGACTGTGGATAGTATATAAACCCACAGGATGGACTGTGGACAGTATATAAACCCACAGGATGGACTGTGGACAGTGTATAAACCCACAGGAGGGACTGTGGACAGTCTATAAACCCACAGGATGGACTGTGGACAGTATATAAACCCACAGGATGGACTGTGGACAGTATATAAACCCACAGGAGGGACTGTGGACAGTATATAAACCCACAGGAGGGACTGTGGATAGTATATAAACCCACAGGAGGGACTGTGAACAGTATATAAACCCACAGGATGGACTGTGGATAGTGTATAAACCGACAGGAGGGACTGTGGATAGTGTATAAACCCACAGGATGGACTGTGGATCGTATATAAACCCACAGGATGGACTGTGGATAGTGTATAAACCGACAGGAGGGACTGTGGATAGTATATAAACCCACAGGAGGGACTGTGGATAGTATATAAACCCACAGGATGGACTGTGGATAGTATATAAACCCACAGGAGGGACTGTGAACAGTATATAAACCCACAGGAGGGACTGTGGATCGTGTATAAACCCACAGGATGGACTGTGGATTGTATATAAACCCACAGGATGGACTGTGGATAGTATATAAACCCACAGGAGGGACTGTGGATAGTATATAAACCCACAGGATGGACTGTGGACAGTATATAAACCCACAGGATGGACTGTGGATAGTATATAAACCCACAGGATGGACTGTGGATAGTATATAAACCCACAGGATGGACTGTGGACAGTATATAAACCCACAGGAGGGACTGTGGATAGTATATAAACACACAGGATGGACTGTGGACAGTATATAAACCCACAGGAGGGACTGTGGACAGTATATAAACCCACAGGAGGGACTGTGGACAGTATATAAACCCACAGGAGGGACTGTGGACAGTATATAAACCCACAGGATGGACTGTGGATAGTATATAAACCCACAGGAGGGACTGTGGACAGTATATAAACCCACAGGATGGACTGTGGATAGTATATAAACCCACAGGATGGACTGTGGATAGTGTATAAACCCACAGGAGGGACTGTGGATAGTATATAAACCCACAGGAGGGACTGTGGATAGTATATAAACCCACAGGAGGGACTGTGGACAGTGGATAAACCCACAGGATGGACTGTGGATAGTATATAAACCCACAGGAGGGACTGTGGATAGTGTATAAACCCACAGGAGGGACTGTGGACAGTGGATAAACCCACAGGATGGACTGTGGACAGTATATAAACCCACAGGATGGACTGTGGATAGTATATAAACCCACAGGAGGGACTGTGGACAGTGGATAAACCCACAGGATGGACTGTGGATAGTATATAAACCCACAGGAGGGACTGTGGACAGTATATAAACCCACAGGAGGGACTGTGGATAGTATATAAACCCACAGGAGGGACTGTGGACAGTGGATAAACCCACAGGATGGACTGTGGATAGTATATAAACCCACAGGAGGGACTGTGGATAGTGTATAAACCGACAGGAGGGACTGTGGATAGTATATAAACCCACAGGAGGGACTGTGGATAGTATATAAACCCACAGGATGGACTGTGGACAGTATATAAACCCACAGGATGGACTGTGGATAGTGAATAAACCCACAGGAGGGACTGTGGATAGTATATAAACCCACAGGAGGGACTGTGGATAGTATATAAACTCACAGGATGGACTGTGGATAGTATATAAACCCACAGGAGGGACTGTGGATAGTATATAAACCAACAGGATGGACTGTGGATAGTATATAAACCCACAGGAGGGACTGTGGATAGTATATAAACCCACAGGATGGACTGTGGACAGTATATAAACCCACAGGATGGACTGTGGACAGTATATAAACCCACAGGATGGACTGTGGACAGTATATAAACCCACAGGAGGGACTGTGGATAGTATATAAACCCACAGGATGGACTGTGGACAGTATATAAACCCACAAGATGGACTGTGGATAGTATATAAACCGACAGGATGGACTGTGGATAGTATATAAACCCACAGGAGGGACTGTGGATAGTATATAAACCCACAGGATGGACTGCGGACAGTATATAAACCCACAGGAGGGACTGTGGATAGTATATAAACCCACAGGATGGACTGTGGACAGTATATAAACCCACAAGATGGACTGTGGATAGTATATAAACCTACAGGATGGACTGTGGATAGTATATAAACCTACAGGATGGACTGTGGATAGTATATAAACCCACAGGAGGGACTGTGGATAGTATATAAACCCACAGGATGGACTGCGGACAGTATATAAACCCACAGGATGGACTGTGGATAGTATATAAACCCACAGGATGGACTGTGGACAGTATATAAACCCACAAGATGGACTGTGGACAGTATATAAACCCACAGCAGGGACTGTGGATCGTATATAAACCCACAGGATGGACTGTGGATAGTATATAAACCCACAGGAGGGACTGTGGATAGTATATAAACCCACAGGATGGACTGTGGATAGTATATAAACCCACAGGAGGGACTGTGGATCTTATATAAACCCACAGGATGGACTGTGGATAGTATATAAACCCACAGGAGGGACTGTGGATAGTATATAAACCCACAGGATGGACTGTGGATAGTATATAAACCCACAGGATGGACTGTGGACAGTGTATAAACCCACAGGAGGGACTGTGGATAGTATATAAACCCACAGGATGGACTGTGGATAGTATATAAACCCACAGGATGGACTGTGGATAGTATATAAACCCACAGGAGGGACTGTGGATAGTGTATAAACCCACAGGATGGACTGTGGACAGTATATAAACCCACAGGATGGACTGTGGACAGTGTATAAACCCACAGGAGGGACTGTGGATAGTATATAAACCCACAGGATGGACTGTGGACAGTGTATAAACCCACAGGAGGGACTGTGGATAGTATATAAACCCACAGGATGGACTGTGGACAGTGTATAAACCCACAGGAGGGACTGTGGATAGTATATAAACCCACAGGATGGACTGTGGATAGTATATAAACCCACAGGATGGACTGTGGACAGTATATAAACCCACAGGATGGACTGTGGACAGTGTATAAACCCACAGGAGGGACTGTGGACAGTCTATAAACCCACAGGATGGACTGTGGACAGTATATAAACCCACAGGATGGACTGTGGACAGTATATAAACCCACAGGAGGGACTGTGGACAGTATATAAACCCACAGGAGGGACTGTGGATAGTATATAAACCCACAGGAGGGACTGTGAACAGTATATAAACCCACAGGATGGACTGTGGATAGTGTATAAACCGACAGGAGGGACTGTGGATAGTGTATAAACCCACAGGATGGACTGTGGATCGTATATAAACCCACAGGATGGACTGTGGATAGTGTATAAACCGACAGGAGGGACTGTGGATAGTATATAAACCCACAGGAGGGACTGTGGATAGTATATAAACCCACAGGATGGACTGTGGATAGTATATAAACCCACAGGAGGGACTGTGAACAGTATATAAACCCACAGGAGGGACTGTGGATCGTGTATAAACCCACAGGATGGACTGTGGATTGTATATAAACCCACAGGATGGACTGTGGATAGTATATAAACCCACAGGAGGGACTGTGGATAGTATATAAACCCACAGGATGGACTGTGGACAGTATATAAACCCACAGGATGGACTGTGGATAGTATATAAACCCACAGGATGGACTGTGGATAGTATATAAACCCACAGGATGGACTGTGGACAGTATATAAACCCACAGGAGGGACTGTGGATAGTATATAAACACACAGGATGGACTGTGGACAGTATATAAACCCACAGGAGGGACTGTGGACAGTATATAAACCCACAGGAGGGACTGTGGACAGTATATAAACCCACAGGAGGGACTGTGGACAGTATATAAACCCACAGGATGGACTGTGGATAGTATATAAACCCACAGGAGGGACTGTGGACAGTATATAAACCCACAGGATGGACTGTGGATAGTATATAAACCCACAGGATGGACTGTGGATAGTGTATAAACCCACAGGAGGGACTGTGGATAGTATATAAACCCACAGGAGGGACTGTGGATAGTATATAAACCCACAGGAGGGACTGTGGACAGTGGATAAACCCACAGGATGGACTGTGGATAGTATATAAACCCACAGGAGGGACTGTGGATAGTGTATAAACCCACAGGAGGGACTGTGGACAGTGGATAAACCCACAGGATGGACTGTGGACAGTATATAAACCCACAGGATGGACTGTGGATAGTATATAAACCCACAGGAGGGACTGTGGACAGTGGATAAACCCACAGGATGGACTGTGGATAGTATATAAACCCACAGGAGGGACTGTGGACAGTATATAAACCCACAGGAGGGACTGTGGATAGTATATAAACCCACAGGAGGGACTGTGAACAGTATATAAACCCACAGGATGGACTGTGGATAGTGTATAAACCGACAGGAGGGACTGTGGATAGTGTATAAACCCACAGGATGGACTGTGGATCGTATATAAACCCACAGGATGGACTGTGGATAGTGTATAAACCGACAGGAGGGACTGTGGATAGTATATAAACCCACAGGAGGGACTGTGGATAGTATATAAACCCACAGGATGGACTGTGGATAGTATATAAACCCACAGGAGGGACTGTGAACAGTATATAAACCCACAGGAGGGACTGTGGATCGTGTATAAACCCACAGGATGGACTGTGGATTGTATATAAACCCACAGGATGGACTGTGGATAGTATATAAACCCACAGGAGGGACTGTGGATAGTATATAAACCCACAGGATGGACTGTGGACAGTATATAAACCCACAGGATGGACTGTGGATAGTATATAAACCCACAGGATGGACTGTGGATAGTATATAAACCCACAGGATGGACTGTGGACAGTATATAAACCCACAGGAGGGACTGTGGATAGTATATAAACACACAGGATGGACTGTGGACAGTATATAAACCCACAGGAGGGACTGTGGACAGTATATAAACCCACAGGAGGGACTGTGGACAGTATATAAACCCACAGGAGGGACTGTGGACAGTATATAAACCCACAGGATGGACTGTGGATAGTATATAAACCCACAGGAGGGACTGTGGACAGTATATAAACCCACAGGATGGACTGTGGATAGTATATAAACCCACAGGATGGACTGTGGATAGTGTATAAACCCACAGGAGGGACTGTGGATAGTATATAAACCCACAGGAGGGACTGTGGATAGTATATAAACCCACAGGAGGGACTGTGGACAGTGGATAAACCCACAGGATGGACTGTGGATAGTATATAAACCCACAGGAGGGACTGTGGATAGTGTATAAACCCACAGGAGGGACTGTGGACAGTGGATAAACCCACAGGATGGACTGTGGACAGTATATAAACCCACAGGATGGACTGTGGATAGTATATAAACCCACAGGAGGGACTGTGGACAGTGGATAAACCCACAGGATGGACTGTGGATAGTATATAAACCCACAGGAGGGACTGTGGACAGTATATAAACCCACAGGAGGGACTGTGGATAGTATATAAACCCACAGGAGGGACTGTGGACAGTGGATAAACCCACAGGATGGACTGTGGATAGTATATAAACCCACAGGAGGGACTGTGGATAGTGTATAAACCCACAGGAGGGACTGTGGACCTTATATAAACCCACAGGAGGGACTGTGGATAGTGTATAAACCCACAGGAGGGACTGTGGATAGTGTATAAACCCACAGGATGGACTGTGGATAGTATATAAACCCACAGGAGGGACTGTGGATAGTATATAAACCCACAGGATGGACTGTGGATAGTATATAAACACACAGGATGGACTGTGGATTGTGTATAAACCCACAGGATGGACTGTGGACAGTATATAAACCCACAGGATGGACTGTGGATAGTATATAAACCCACAGGATGGACTGTGGATAGTATATAAACCCACAGGAGGGACTGTGGATAGTATATAAACCCACAGGAGGGACTGTGGATAGTATATAAACCCACAGGAGGGACTGTGGATAGTATATAAACTCACAGGATGGACTGTGGACAGTATATAAACCCACAGGATGGATTGTGGATAGTATATAAACCCACAGGATGGACTGTGGACAGTGTATAAACCCACAGGAGGGACTGTGGATAGTATATAAACCCACAGGATGGACTGTGGACAGTATATAAACCCACAGGATGGACTGTGGATAGTATATAAACCCACAGGAGGGACTGTGGATAGTATATAAACCCACAGGAGGGTCTGTGGATAGTGTATAAACCCACAGGATGGACTGTGGACAGTATATAAACCCACAGGAGGGACTGTGGATAGTATATAAACCCACAGGAGGGACTGTGGACAGTATATAAACCCACAGGAGGGACTGTGGATAGTATATAAACCCACAGGAGGGACTGTGAACAGTATATAAACCGACAGGAGGGACTGTGGATAGTGTATAAACCCACAGGATGGACTGTGGATAGTATATAAACCCACAGGATGGACTGTGGACAGTATATAAACCCACAGGAGGGACTGTGGATAGTATATAAACCCACAGGATGGACTGTGGATAGTATATAAACCCACAGGATGGACTGTGAACAGTATATAAACCCACAGGAGGGACTGTGGATCGTGTATAAACCCACAGGATGGACTGTGGATTGTATATAAACCCACAGGATGGACTGTGGACAGTATATAAACTCACAGGATGGACTGTGGATAGTATATAAACCCACAGGATGGACTGTGGATAGTATATAAACCCACAGGAGGGACTGTGGATCGTATATAAACCCACAGGAGGGACTGTGGATCGTATATAAACCCACAGGATGGACTGTGGACAGTATATCAACCCACAGGAGGGATTGTGGATAGTATATAAACCCACAGGATGTACTGTGGATCGTATATAAACCCACAGGATGGACTGTGGACAGTATATAAACCCACAGGAGGGATTGTGGATAGTATATAAACCCACAGGATGGACTGTGGATAGTATATAAACCCACAGGAGGGACTGTGGATAGTATATAAACCCACAGGATGGACTGTGGACAGTATATAAACCCACAGGATGGACTGTGGATAGTATATAAACCCACAGGATGGACTGTGGATAGTATATAAACCCACAGGATGGACTGTGGACAGTATATAAACCCACAGGATGGACTGTGGATAGTATATAAACCCACAGGAGGGATTGTGGATAGTATATAAACCCACAGGATGGACTGTGGATAGTATATAAACCCACAGGATGGACTGTGGACAGTATATAAACCCACAGGATGGACTGTGGACAGTATATAAACCCACAGGAGGGATTGTGGATAGTATAAAAACCCACAGGATGGACTGTGGATAGTATATAAACCCACAGGAGGGACTGTGGATAGTGTATAAACCCACAGGAGGGACTGTGGATAGTATATAAACCCACAGGAGGGACTGTGGATAGTATATAAACCCACAGGAGGTACTGTGGATAGTATATAAACCCACAGGATGGACTGTGGATAGTATATAAACCCACAGGAGGGACTGTGGATAGTATATAAACCCACAGGAGGGACTGTGGATAGTATATAAACCCACAGGAGGGACTGTGGATAGTATATAAACCCACAGGAGGGACTGTGGATAGTGTATAAACCCACAGGATGGACTGTGGATAGTGTATAAACCCACAGGAGGGACTGTGGATAGTGTATAAACCCACAGGAGGGACTGTGGATAGTATATAAACCCACAGGAGGGACTGTGGATAGTGTATAAACCCACAGGAGGGACTGTGGATAGTATATAAACCCACAGGAGGGACTGTGGACAGTATATAAACCCACAGGAGGGACTGTGGACAGTATATAAACCCACAGGATGGACTGTGGACAGTATATAAACCCACAGGAGGGACTGTGGACAGTGTATAAACCCACAGGATGGACTGTGGACAGTATATAAACCCACAGGAGGGACTGTGGATAGTATATAAACCCACAGGAGGGACTGTGGATAGTATATAAACTCACAGGATGGACTGTGGACAGTATATAAACCCACAGGATGGATTGTGGATAGTATATAAACCCACAGGATGGACTGTGGATCGTGTATAAACCCACAGGATGGACTGTGGATAGTATATAAACCCACAGGAGGGACTGTGGATAGTATATAAACCCACAGGAGGGACTGTGGATAGTATATAAACCCACAGGAGGGACTGTGGACAGTGTATAAACCCACAGGAGGGACTGTGGATAGTATATAAACCCACAGGATGGATTGTGGACAGTATATAAACCCACAGGATGGACTGTGGATAGTAGATCAACCCACAGGATGGACTGTGGATAGTATATAAACCCACAGGAGGGACTGTGGACAGTATATAAACCCACAAGATGGACTGTGGATAGTGTATAAACCGACAGGAGGGACTGTGGATAGTGTATAAACCCACAGGATGGACTGTGGATAGTATATAAACCCACAGGATGGACTGTGGATAGTATATAAACCCACAGGAGGGACTGTGGATAGTATATAAACCCACAGGATGGACTGTGGACAGTATATAAACCCACAGGATGGACTGTGGATAGTATATAAACCCACAGGAGGGACTGTGGATCGTATATAAACCCACAGGATGGACTGTGGATAGTATATAAACCCACAGGATGGACTGTGGACAGTATATAAACCCACAGGATGGACTGTGGACAGTATATAAACCCACAGGATGGACTGTGGATAGTATATAAACTCACAGGATGGACTGTGGACAGTATATAAACCCACAGGATGGACTGTGGACAGTATATAAACCCACAGGATGGACTGTGGATAGTATATAAACCCACAGGATGGACTGTGGACAGTGTATAAACCCACAGGAGGGACTGTGGACAGTGTATAAACCCACAGGAGGGACTGTGGATAGTATATAAACCCACAGGAGGGACTGTGGATCGTATATAAACCCACAGGATGGACTGTGGATAGTATATAAACCCACAGGAGGGACTGTGGACAGTATATAAACCCACAGGAGGGACTGTGGACAGTATATAAACCCACAGGATGGACTGTGGACAGTATATAAACCCACAGGATGGACTGTGGATAGTATATAAACTCACAGGATGGACTGTGGATAGTGTATAAACCCACAGGATGGACTGTGGACAGTATATAAACCCACAGGATGGACTGTGGATCGTATATAAACTCACAGGATGGACTGTGGATAGTATATAAACCCACAGGATGGACTGTGGACAGTATATAAACCCACAGGATGGACTGTGGACAGTATATAAACCCACAGGATGGACTGTGGATAGTATATAAACCCACAGGATGGACTGTGGACAGTGTATAAACCCACAGGATGGACTGTGGATAGTATATAAACCCACAGGATGGACTGTGGATAATATATAAACCCACAGGATGGACTGTGGACAGTATATAAACCCACAGGAGGGACTGTGGACAGTATATAAACCCACAGGATGGACTGTGGACAGTATATAAACCCACAGGATGGACTGTGGATAGTATATAAACCCACAGGATGGACTGTGGATAGTGTATAAACCCACAGGATGGACTGTGGACAGTATATAAACCCACAGGATGGACTGTGGACAGTGTATAAACCCACAGGATGGACTGTGGACAGTGTATAAACCCACAGGAGGGACTGTGGACAGTGTATAAACCCACAGGAGGGACTGTGGATAGTATATAAACCCACAGGATGGACTGTGGACAGTGTATAAACCCACAGGAGGGACTGTGGATAGTATATAAACCCACAGGATGGACTGTGGACAGTGTATAAACCCACAGGAGGGACTGTGGACAGTGTATAAACCCACAGGAGGGACTGTGGACAGTGTATAAACCCACAGGAGGGACTGTGGATAGTATATAAACCCACAGGATGGACTGTGGACAGTGTATAAACCCACAGGAGGGACTGTGGACAGTATATAAACCCACAGGATGGACTGTGGATAGTATATAAACCCACAGGATGGACTGTGGACAGTGTACAAACCCACAGGAGGGACTGTGGACAGTGTATAAACCCACAGGAGGGACTGTGGATAGTATATAAACCCACAGGATGGACTGTGGACAGTGTATAAACCCACAGGAGGGACTGTGGATAGTATATAAACCCACAGGATGGACTGTGGACAGTGTATAAACCCACAGGAGGGACTGTGGACAGTGTATAAACCCACAGGAGGGACTGTGGATAGTATATAAACCCACAGGATGGACTGTGGACAGTGTATAAACCCACAGGAGGGACTGTGGATAGTATATAAACCCACAGGATGGACTGTGGATAGTATATAAACCCACAGGAGGGACTGTGGACAGTGGATAAACCCACAGGATGGACTGTGGATAGTATATAAACCCACAGGAGGGACTGTGGATAGTATATAAACCCACAGGAGGGACTGTGGACCTTATATAAACCCACAGGATGGATTGTGGACAGTATATAAACCCACAGGATGGACTGTGGATAGTATATAAACCCACAGGATGGACTGTGGATAGTATATAAACCCACAGGATGGATTGTGGACAGTATATAAACCCACAGGATGGACTGTGGATAGTATATAAACCCACAGGATGGACTGTGGATAGTATATAAACCCACAGGAGGGACTGTGGATAGTATATAAACCCACAGGAGGGACTGTGGATAGTATATAAACCCACAGGAGGGACTGTGGATAGTATATAAACTCACAGGATGGACTGTGGACAGTATATAAACCCACAGGATGGATTGTGGATAGTATATAAACCCACAGGATGGACTGTGGACAGTGTATAAACCCACAGGAGGGACTGTGGATAGTATATAAACCCACAGGATGGACTGTGGACAGTATATAAACCCACAGGATGGACTGTGGATAGTATATAAACCCACAGGAGGGACTGTGGATAGTATATAAACCCACAGGAGGGACTGTGGATAGTGTATAAACCCACAGGAGGGACTGTGGATAGTGCATAAACCCACAGGATGGACTGTGGACAGTATATAAACCCACAGGATGGACTGTGGATAGTATATAAACCCACAGGAGGGACTGTGGACAGTATATAAACCCACAGGAGGGACTGTGGATAGTATATAAACCCACAGGAGGGACTGTGAACAGTATATAAACCAACAGGAGGGACTGTGGGTAGTGTATAAACCCACAGGATGGACTGTGGATAGTATATAAACCCACAGGAGGGACTGTGGACAGTATATAAACCCACAGGAGGGACTGTGGATAGTATATAAACCCACAGGATGGACTGTGGATAGTATATAAACCCACAGGAGGGACTGTGAACAGTATATAAACCCACAGGAGGGACTGTGGATCGTGTATAAACCCACAGGAGGGACTGTGGATAGTATATAAACCCACAGGATGGACTGTGGATAGTATATAAACCCACAGGAGGGACTGTGGATAGTGTATAAACCCACAGGAGGGACTGTGGATAGTATATAAACCCACAGGAGGGACTGTGGATAGTATATAAACCCACAGGAGGGACTGTGGATAGTATATAAACCCACAGGAGGGACTGTGGATAGTGTATAAACCCACAGGAGGGACTGTGGATAGTATATAAACCCACAGGAGGGACTGTGGATAGTATATAAACCCACAGGAGGGACTGTGGATAGTATATAAACCCACAGGATGGACTGTGGACAGTATATAAACCCACAGGAGGGACTGTGGATAGTATATAAACCCACAGGAGGGACTGTGGATAGTATATAAACCCACAGGAGGGACTGTGGATAGTATATAAACCCACAGGAGGGACTGTGGATAGTGTATAAACCCACAGGAGGGACTGTGGATAGTATATAAACCCACAGGATGGACTGTGGATAGTGTATAAACCCACAGGAGGGACTGTGGATAGTATATAAACCCACAGGAGGGACTGTGGATAGTATATAAACCCACAGGATGGACTGTGGATAGTATATAAACCCACAGGATGGACTGTGGATAGTATATAAACCCACAGGATGGACTGTGGACAGTATATAAACCCACAGGATGGACTGTGGATAGTATATAAACCCACAGGATGGACTGTGGATAGTATATAAACCCACAGGATGGACTGTGGATAGTATATAAACCCACAGGATGGACTGTGGACAGTATATGAACCCACAGGATGGACTGTGGACAGTATATAAACCCACAGGATGGACTGTGGACAGTATATAAACCCACAGGATGGACTGTGGATAGTATATAAACCCACAGGATGGACTGTGGACAGTATATAAACCCACAGGATGGACTGTGGACAGTATATAAACCCACAGGATGGACTGTGGATAGTATATAAACCCACAGGAGGGACTGTGGATAGTATATAAACCCACAGGATGGACTGTGGATAGTATATAAACCCACAGGATGGACTGTGGATAGTGTATAAACCCACAGGAGGGACTGTGGATAGTATATAAACCCACAGGATGGACTGTGGATAGTGTATAAAGCCACAGGATGGACTGTGGATAGTGTATAAACCCACAGGAGGGACTGTGGATAGTATATAAACCCACAGGATGGACTGTGGATAGTATATAAACTCACAGGATGGACTGTGGACAGTATATAAACCCACAGGATGGACTGTGGATAGTATATAAACCCACAGGAGGGACTGTGGATAGTATATAAACCCACAGGAGGGACTGTGGATAGTATATAAACCCACAGGATGGACTGTGGACAGTATATAAACCCACAGGATGGACTGTGGACAGTATATAAACCCACAGGATGGACTGTGGACAGTATATAAACCCACAGGAGGGACTGTGGATAGTATATAAACCCACAGGATGGACTGTGGATAGTATATAAACCCTCAGGATGGACTGTGGATAGTATATAAACCCACAGGAGGGACTGTGGATAGTATATAAACCCACAGGAAGGACTGTGGATAGCATATAAACACACAGGATGGACTGTGGATAGTGTATAAACCCACAGGATGGACTGTGGATAGTATATAAACCCACAGGAGGGACTGTGGATAGTATATAAACCCTCAGGATGGACTGTGGATAGTATATAAACCCACAGGATGGACTGTGGATAGTATATAAACCCACAGGAGGGACTGTGGATAGTATATAAACCCTCAGGATGGACTGTGGATAGTATATAAACCCACAGGAGGTACTGTGGATAGTATATAAACCCACAGGAGGGACTGTGGACAGTATATAAACCCTCAGGATGGACTGTGGATAGTATATAAACCCACAGGAGGGACTGTGGATAGTATATAAACCCACAGGAGGGACTGTGGATAGTATATAAACCCACAGGAGGGACTGTGGACAGTACATAAACCCACAGGAGGGACTGTGGACAGTACATAAACCCACAGGAGGGACTGTGGACAGTACATAAACCCACAGGAGGGACTGTGGATAGTATATAAACCCTCAGGATGGACTGTGGATCGTATATAAACCCACAGGAGGGACTGTGGACAGTGTATAAACCCACAGGAGGGACTGTGGATAGTATATAAACCCACAGGAGGGACTGTGGACAGTACATAAACCCACAGGATGGACTGTGGACAGTATATAAACCCACAGGATGGACTGTGGATAGTGTATAAACCCACAGGAGGGACTGTGGATAGTATATAAACCCACAGGATGGACTGTGGACAGTATATAAACCCACAGGAGGGACTGTGGACAGTATATAAACCCACAGGATGGACTGTGGATAGTATATAAACCCACAGGAGGGACTGTGGACAGTATATAAACCCACAGGATGGACTGTGGATAGTATATAAACCCACAGGAGGGACTGTGGACAGTATATAAACCCACAGGATGGACTGTGGACAGTATATAAACCCACAGGATGGACTGTGGATAGTATATAAACCCACAGGAGGGACTGTGGATAGTATATAAACCCACAGGATGGACTGTGGATAGTATATAAACCCACAGGAGGGACTGTGGACAGTATATAAACCCACAGGATGGACTGTGGATAGTATATAAACCCACAGGAGGGACTGTGGACAGTATATAAACCCACAGGATGGACTGTGGATAGTATATAAACCCACAGGAGGGACTGTGGACAGTATATAAACCCACAGGATGGACTGTGGACAGTATATAAACCCACAGGATGGACTGTGGATAGTATATAAACCCACAGGATGGACTGTGGATAGTATATAAACCCACAGGATGGACTGTGGATAGTATATAAACCCACAGGATGGACTGTGGATCGTATATAAACCCACAGGATGGACTGTGGACAGTATATAAACCCACAGGAGGGACTGTGGATAGTATATAAACCCACAGGAGGGACTGTGGATAGTATATAAACCCACAGGAGGGACTGTGGATAGTGTATAAACCCACAGGAGGGACTGTGGATAGTATATAAACCCACAGGAGGGACTGTGGATAGTATATAAACCCACAGGAGGGACTGTGGATAGTATATAAACCCACAGGATGGACTGTGGACAGTATATAAACCCACAGGAGGGACTGTGGATAGTATATAAACCCACAGGAGGGACTGTGGATAGTATATAAACCCACAGGAGGGACTGTGGATAGTATATAAACCCACAGGAGGGACTGTGGATAGTGTATAAACCCACAGGAGGGACTGTGGATAGTATATAAACCCACAGGATGGACTGTGGATAGTATATAAACCCACAGGATGGACTGTGGACAGTATATGAACCCACAGGATGGACTGTGGACAGTATATAAACCCACAGGATGGACTGTGGACAGTATATAAACCCACAGGATGGACTGTGGATAGTATATAAACCCACAGGATGGACTGTGGACAGTATATAAACCCACAGGATGGACTGTGGACAGTATATAAACCCACAGGATGGACTGTGGATAGTATATAAACCCACAGGAGGGACTGTGGATAGTATATAAACCCACAGGATGGACTGTGGATAGTATATAAACCCACAGGATGGACTGTGGATAGTGTATAAACCCACAGGAGGGACTGTGGATAGTATATAAACCCACAGGATGGACTGTGGATAGTGTATAAACCCACAGGATGGACTGTGGATAGTGTATAAACCCACAGGAGGGACTGTGGATAGTATATAAACCCACAGGATGGACTGTGGATAGTATATAAACTCACAGGATGGACTGTGGACAGTATATAAACCCACAGGATGGACTGTGGATAGTATATAAACCCACAGGAGGGACTGTGGATAGTATATAAACCCACAGGAGGGACTGTGGATAGTATATAAACCCACAGGATGGACTGTGGACAGTATATAAACCCACAGGATGGACTGTGGACAGTATATAAACCCACAGGATGGACTGTGGACAGTATATAAACCCACAGGAGGGACTGTGGATAGTATATAAACCCACAGGATGGACTGTGGATAGTATATAAACCCTCAGGATGGACTGTGGATAGTATATAAACCCACAGGAGGGACTGTGGATAGTATATAAACCCACAGGAAGGACTGTGGATAGCATATAAACACACAGGATGGACTGTGGATAGTGTATAAACCCACAGGATGGACTGTGGATAGTATATAAACCCACAGGAGGGACTGTGGATAGTATATAAACCCTCAGGATGGACTGTGGATAGTATATAAACCCACAGGATGGACTGTGGATAGTATATAAACCCACAGGAGGGACTGTGGATAGTATATAAACCCTCAGGATGGACTGTGGATAGTATATAAACCCACAGGAGGTACTGTGGATAGTATATAAACCCACAGGAGGGACTGTGGACAGTATATAAACCCTCAGGATGGACTGTGGATAGTATATAAACCCACAGGAGGGACTGTGGATAGTATATAAACCCACAGGAGGGACTGTGGATAGTATATAAACCCACAGGAGGGACTGTGGACAGTACATAAACCCACAGGAGGGACTGTGGACAGTACATAAACCCACAGGAGGGACTGTGGACAGTACATAAACCCACAGGAGGGACTGTGGATAGTATATAAACCCTCAGGATGGACTGTGGATCGTATATAAACCCACAGGAGGGACTGTGGACAGTGTATAAACCCACAGGAGGGACTGTGGATAGTATATAAACCCACAGGAGGGACTGTGGACAGTACATAAACCCACAGGATGGACTGTGGACAGTATATAAACCCACAGGATGGACTGTGGATAGTGTATAAACCCACAGGAGGGACTGTGGATAGTATATAAACCCACAGGATGGACTGTGGACAGTATATAAACCCACAGGAGGGACTGTGGACAGTATATAAACCCACAGGATGGACTGTGGATAGTATATAAACCCACAGGAGGGACTGTGGACAGTATATAAACCCACAGGATGGACTGTGGATAGTATATAAACCCACAGGAGGGACTGTGGACAGTATATAAACCCACAGGATGGACTGTGGACAGTATATAAACCCACAGGATGGACTGTGGATAGTATATAAACCCACAGGAGGGACTGTGGATAGTATATAAACCCACAGGATGGACTGTGGATAGTATATAAACCCACAGGAGGGACTGTGGACAGTATATAAACCCACAGGATGGACTGTGGATAGTATATAAACCCACAGGAGGGACTGTGGACAGTATATAAACCCACAGGATGGACTGTGGATAGTATATAAACCCACAGGAGGGACTGTGGACAGTATATAAACCCACAGGATGGACTGTGGACAGTATATAAACCCACAGGATGGACTGTGGATAGTATATAAACCCACAGGATGGACTGTGGATAGTATATAAACCCACAGGATGGACTGTGGATAGTATATAAACCCACAGGATGGACTGTGGATCGTATATAAACCCACAGGATGGACTGTGGACAGTATATAAACCCACAGGATGGACTGTGGATTGTATATAAACCCACAGGATGGACTGTGGATAGTATATAAACCCACAGGATGGACTGTGGACAGTATATAAACCCACAGGATGGACTGTGGATCGTATATAAACCCACAGGATGGACTGTGGATAGTATATAAACCCACAGGATGGACTGTGGATAGTATATAAACCCACAGGATGGACTGTGGATAGTATATAAACCCACAGGATGGACTGTGGATAGTATATAAACCCACAGGATGGACTGTGGATAGTATATAAACCCACAGGATGGACTGTGGATAGTATATAAACCCACAGGATGGACTGTGGACAGTATATAAACCCACAGGATGGACTGTGGATCGTATATAAACCCACAGGATGGACTGTGGACAGTATATAAACCCACAGGAGGGACTGTGGATAGTGTATAAACTCACAGGATGGACTGTGGACAGTATATAAACCCACAGGATGGACTGTGGATAGTATATAAACCCACAGGATGGACTGTGGATAGTATATAAACCCACAGGATGGACTGTGGATAGTATATAAACCCACAGGATGGACTGTGGACAGTATATAAACCCACAGGATGGACTGTGGACAGTACATAAACCCACAGGATGGACTGTGGATAGTATATAAACCCACAGGATGGACTGTGGATAGTATATAAACCCACAGGATGGACTGTGGACAGTACATAAACCCACAGGATGGACTGTGGATAGTATATAAACCCACAGGATGGACTGTGGATCGTATATAAACCCACAGGATGGACTGTGGATAGTATATAAACCCACAGGATGGACTGTGGACAGTGTATAAACCCACAGGAGGGACTGTGGATAGTGTATAAACCCACAGGATGGACTGTGGATAGTATATAAACCCACAGGATGGACTGTGGACAGTGTATAAACCCACAGGAGGGACTGTGGATAGTGTATAAACCCACAGGAGGGACTGTGGACAGTATATAAACCCACAGGATGGACTGTGGATAGTATATAAACCCACAGGAGGGACTGTGGATAGTGTATAAACCCACAGGAGGGACTGTGGATAGTATATAAACCCACAGGATGGACTGTGGACAGTATATAAACCCACAGGAGGGACTGTGGATAGTGTATAAACCCACAGGATGGACTGTGGATAGTATATAAACTCACAGGAGGGACTGTGGACAGTATATAAACCCACAGGATGGACTGTGGATAGTATATAAACCCACAGGAGGGACTGTGGATAGTATATAAACCCACAGGATGGACTGTGGATAGTATATAAACCCACAGGATGGACTGTGGATAGTATATAAACTCACAGGAGGGACTGTGGACAGTATATAAACCCACAGGATGGACTGTGGATAGTATATAAACTCACAGGAGGGACTGTGGACAGTATATAAACCCACAGGATGGACTGTGGACAGTATATAAACCCACAGGATGGACTGTGGACAGTATATAAACCCACAGGATGGACTGTGGACAGTATATAAACCCACAGGAGGGACTGTGGATAGTATATAAACCCACAGGAGGGACTGTGGATAGTGTATAAACCCACAGGAGGGACTGTGGATAGTATATAAACCCACAGGATGGACTGTGGATAGTGTATAAACCCACAGGAGGGACTGTGGATAGTATATAAACCCACAGGAGGGACTGTGGATAGTATATAAACCCACAGGATGGACTGTGGATAGTATATAAACCCACAGGATGGACTGTGGATAGTATATAAACCCACAGGATGGACTGTGGACAGTATATAAACCCACAGGATGGACTGTGGATAGTATATAAACCCACAGGATGGACTGTGGATAGTATATAAACCCACAGGATGGACTGTGGATAGTATATAAACCCACAGGATGGACTGTGGACAGTATATGAACCCACAGGATGGACTGTGGACAGTATATAAACCCACAGGATGGACTGTGGACAGTATATAAACCCACAGGATGGACTGTGGATAGTATATAAACCCACAGGATGGACTGTGGACAGTATATAAACCCACAGGATGGACTGTGGACAGTATATAAACCCACAGGATGGACTGTGGATAGTATATAAACCCACAGGAGGGACTGTGGATAGTATATAAACCCACAGGATGGACTGTGGATAGTATATAAACCCACAGGATGGACTGTGGATAGTGTATAAACCCACAGGAGGGACTGTGGATAGTATATAAACCCACAGGATGGACTGTGGATAGTGTATAAACCCACAGGATGGACTGTGGATAGTGTATAAACCCACAGGAGGGACTGTGGATAGTATATAAACCCACAGGATGGACTGTGGATAGTATATAAACTCACAGGATGGACTGTGGACAGTATATAAACCCACAGGATGGACTGTGGATAGTATATAAACCCACAGGAGGGACTGTGGATAGTATATAAACCCACAGGAGGGACTGTGGATAGTATATAAACCCACAGGATGGACTGTGGACAGTATATAAACCCACAGGATGGACTGTGGACAGTATATAAACCCACAGGATGGACTGTGGACAGTATATAAACCCACAGGAGGGACTGTGGATAGTATATAAACCCACAGGATGGACTGTGGATAGTATATAAACCCTCAGGATGGACTGTGGATAGTATATAAACCCACAGGAGGGACTGTGGATAGTATATAAACCCACAGGAAGGACTGTGGATAGCATATAAACACACAGGATGGACTGTGGATAGTGTATAAACCCACAGGATGGACTGTGGATAGTATATAAACCCACAGGAGGGACTGTGGATAGTATATAAACCCTCAGGATGGACTGTGGATAGTATATAAACCCACAGGATGGACTGTGGATAGTATATAAACCCACAGGAGGGACTGTGGATAGTATATAAACCCTCAGGATGGACTGTGGATAGTATATAAACCCACAGGAGGTACTGTGGATAGTATATAAACCCACAGGAGGGACTGTGGACAGTATATAAACCCTCAGGATGGACTGTGGATAGTATATAAACCCACAGGAGGGACTGTGGATAGTATATAAACCCACAGGAGGGACTGTGGATAGTATATAAACCCACAGGAGGGACTGTGGACAGTACATAAACCCACAGGAGGGACTGTGGACAGTACATAAACCCACAGGAGGGACTGTGGACAGTACATAAACCCACAGGAGGGACTGTGGATAGTATATAAACCCTCAGGATGGACTGTGGATCGTATATAAACCCACAGGAGGGACTGTGGACAGTGTATAAACCCACAGGAGGGACTGTGGATAGTATATAAACCCACAGGAGGGACTGTGGACAGTACATAAACCCACAGGATGGACTGTGGACAGTATATAAACCCACAGGATGGACTGTGGATAGTGTATAAACCCACAGGAGGGACTGTGGATAGTATATAAACCCACAGGATGGACTGTGGACAGTATATAAACCCACAGGAGGGACTGTGGACAGTATATAAACCCACAGGATGGACTGTGGATAGTATATAAACCCACAGGAGGGACTGTGGACAGTATATAAACCCACAGGATGGACTGTGGATAGTATATAAACCCACAGGAGGGACTGTGGACAGTATATAAACCCACAGGATGGACTGTGGACAGTATATAAACCCACAGGATGGACTGTGGATAGTATATAAACCCACAGGAGGGACTGTGGATAGTATATAAACCCACAGGATGGACTGTGGATAGTATATAAACCCACAGGAGGGACTGTGGACAGTATATAAACCCACAGGATGGACTGTGGATAGTATATAAACCCACAGGAGGGACTGTGGACAGTATATAAACCCACAGGATGGACTGTGGATAGTATATAAACCCACAGGAGGGACTGTGGACAGTATATAAACCCACAGGATGGACTGTGGACAGTATATAAACCCACAGGATGGACTGTGGATAGTATATAAACCCACAGGATGGACTGTGGATAGTATATAAACCCACAGGATGGACTGTGGATAGTATATAAACCCACAGGATGGACTGTGGATCGTATATAAACCCACAGGATGGACTGTGGACAGTATATAAACCCACAGGATGGACTGTGGATTGTATATAAACCCACAGGATGGACTGTGGATAGTATATAAACCCACAGGATGGACTGTGGACAGTATATAAACCCACAGGATGGACTGTGGATCGTATATAAACCCACAGGATGGACTGTGGATAGTATATAAACCCACAGGATGGACTGTGGATAGTATATAAACCCACAGGATGGACTGTGGATAGTATATAAACCCACAGGATGGACTGTGGATAGTATATAAACCCACAGGATGGACTGTGGATAGTATATAAACCCACAGGATGGACTGTGGATAGTATATAAACCCACAGGATGGACTGTGGACAGTATATAAACCCACAGGATGGACTGTGGATCGTATATAAACCCACAGGATGGACTGTGGACAGTATATAAACCCACAGGAGGGACTGTGGATAGTGTATAAACTCACAGGATGGACTGTGGACAGTATATAAACCCACAGGATGGACTGTGGATAGTATATAAACCCACAGGATGGACTGTGGATAGTATATAAACCCACAGGATGGACTGTGGATAGTATATAAACCCACAGGATGGACTGTGGACAGTATATAAACCCACAGGATGGACTGTGGACAGTACATAAACCCACAGGATGGACTGTGGATAGTATATAAACCCACAGGATGGACTGTGGATAGTATATAAACCCACAGGATGGACTGTGGACAGTACATAAACCCACAGGATGGACTGTGGATAGTATATAAACCCACAGGATGGACTGTGGATCGTATATAAACCCACAGGATGGACTGTGGATAGTATATAAACCCACAGGATGGACTGTGGACAGTGTATAAACCCACAGGAGGGACTGTGGATAGTGTATAAACCCACAGGATGGACTGTGGATAGTATATAAACCCACAGGATGGACTGTGGACAGTGTATAAACCCACAGGAGGGACTGTGGATAGTGTATAAACCCACAGGAGGGACTGTGGACAGTATATAAACCCACAGGATGGACTGTGGATAGTATATAAACCCACAGGAGGGACTGTGGATAGTGTATAAACCCACAGGAGGGACTGTGGATAGTATATAAACCCACAGGATGGACTGTGGACAGTATATAAACCCACAGGAGGGACTGTGGATAGTGTATAAACCCACAGGATGGACTGTGGATAGTATATAAACTCACAGGAGGGACTGTGGACAGTATATAAACCCACAGGATGGACTGTGGATAGTATATAAACCCACAGGAGGGACTGTGGATAGTATATAAACCCACAGGATGGACTGTGGATAGTATATAAACCCACAGGATGGACTGTGGATAGTATATAAACTCACAGGAGGGACTGTGGACAGTATATAAACCCACAGGATGGACTGTGGATAGTATATAAACTCACAGGAGGGACTGTGGACAGTATATAAACCCACAGGATGGACTGTGGACAGTATATAAACCCACAGGATGGACTGTGGACAGTATATAAACCCACAGGATGGACTGTGGACAGTATATAAACCCACAGGATGGACTGTGGATAGTATATAAACCCACAGGAGGGACTGTGGATAGTGTATAAACCCACAGGAGGGACTGTGGATAGTATATAAACCCACAGGATGGACTGTGGACAGTATATAAACCCACAGGAGGGACTGTGGACAGTATATAAACCCACAGGATGGACTGTGGATAGTATATAAACCCACAGGATGGACTGTGGATAGTATATAAACCCACAGGAGGGACTGTGGATAGTGTATAAACCCACAGGATGGACTGTGGATAGTATATAAACTCACAGGAGGGACTGTGGACAGTATATAAACCCACAGGATGGACTGTGGATAGTATATAAACCCACAGGAGGGACTGTGGATAGTGTATAAACCCACAGGATGGACTGTGGATAGTATATAAACCCACAGGAGGGACTATGGATAGTATATAAACCCACAGGAGGGAATGTGGATAGTGTATAAACCCACAGGATGGACTGTGGATAGTATATAAACCCACAGGATGGACTGTGGACAGTGTATAAACCCACAGGATGGACTGTGGATCGTATATAAACCCACAGGATGGACTGTGGATAGTATATAAACCCACAGGATGGACTGTGGATAGTATATAAACCCACAGGAGGGACTGTGGATAGTATATAAACCCACAGGAGGGACTGTGGACAGTATATAAACCCACAGGATGGACTGTGGATAGTATATAAACCCACAGGATGGACTGTGGATAGTATATAAACCCACAGGAGGGACTGTGGACAGTATATAAACCCACAGGATGGACTGTGGATAGTATATAAACCCACAGGATGGACTGTGGACAGTATATAAACCCACAGGATGGACTGTGGATAGTATATAAACCCACAGGAGGGACTGTGGACAGTATATAAACCCACAGGAGGGACTGTGGATAGTATATAAACCCACAGGAGGGACTGTGGATAGTATATAAACCCACAGGATGGACTGTGGATAGTATATAAACCCACAGGATGGACTGTGGATAGTATATAAACCCACAGGATGGACTGTGGATAGTATATAAACCCACAGGATGGACTGTGGACAGTATATAAACCCACAGGATGGACTGTGGACAGTACATAAACCCACAGGATGGACTGTGGATAGTATATAAACCCACAGGATGGACTGTGGATAGTATATAAACCCACAGGATGGACTGTGGATAGTATATAAACTCACAGGAGGGACTGTGGACAGTATATAAACCCACAGGATGGACTGTGGATAGTATATAAACTCACAGGAGGGACTGTGGACAGTATATAAACCCACAGGATGGACTGTGGACAGTATATAAACCCACAGGATGGACTGTGGACAGTATATAAACCCACAGGATGGACTGTGGATAGTATATAAACCCACAGGAGGGACTGTGGATAGTGTATAAACCCACAGGAGGGACTGTGGATAGTATATAAACCCACAGGATGGACTGTGGACAGTATATAAACCCACAGGAGGGACTGTGGACAGTATATAAACCCACAGGATGGACTGTGGATAGTATATAAACCCACAGGATGGACTGTGGATAGTATATAAACCCACAGGAGGGACTGTGGATAGTGTATAAACCCACAGGATGGACTGTGGATAGTATATAAACTCACAGGAGGGACTGTGGACAGTATATAAACCCACAGGATGGACTGTGGATAGTATATAAACCCACAGGAGGGACTGTGGATAGTGTATAAACCCACAGGATGGACTGTGGATAGTATATAAACCCACAGGAGGGACTGTGGATAGTATATAAACCCACAGGAGGGACTGTGGATAGTGTATAAACCCACAGGATGGACTGTGGATAGTATATAAACCCACAGGATGGACTGTGGACAGTGTATAAACCCACAGGATGGACTGTGGATCGTATATAAACCCACAGGATGGACTGTGGATAGTGTATAAACCCACAGGATGGACTGTGGATAGTATATAAACCCACAGGATGGACTGTGGATAGTATATAAACCCACAGGAGGGACTGTGGATAGTATATAAACCCACAGGATGGACTGTGGATAGTATATAAACCCACAGGAGGGACTGTGGACAGTATATAAACCCACAGGATGGACTGTGGATAGTATATAAACCCACAGGATGGACTGTGGATAGTATATAAACCCACAGGAGGGACTGTGGACAGTATATAAACCCACAGGATGGACTGTGGATAGTGTATAAACCCACAGGATGGACTGTGGATAGTATATAAACCCACAGGAGGGACTGTGGACAGTATATAAACCCACAGGAGGGACTGTGGATAGTATATAAACCCACAGGATGGACTGTGGATAGTATATAAACCCACAGGATGGACTGTGGACAGTATATAAACCCACAGGAAGGACTGTGGATAGTATATAAACCCACAGGATGGACTGTGGATCGTATATAAACCCACAGGATGGACTGTGGACAGTATATAAACCCACAGGAGGGACTGTGGACAGTATATAAAGTTCGGAGTCGAGTTTCCTTCAGTTTGCCCTTGTTATTTTCAGCACAATGCACCCGCACCAGCGCACAAGTTTGCGCAAAATCGCAGAAAATCACGGAACGTTTCAGTCAAGCATGAATCGAATTCTTGGCTGCTGAACACTGGTTTGAAAATTATTGCAAGTGCAGATGGCCCCGCCCACATCACTGGCCCCGCCCCTGATCGAAATAACGAGGCTGGTGAGTTTCTGCCCTTTTGTGGTCGTTCGAGGAGTCTCTTTAAACTACAAGTGTTTTTTTCTTGCACAGGCACTGGTGTGGACTTTAAAAAAATTTTAATATAGAAAAAAATATTCAAACACGAAGTCACTGACTGGTGTCCACCAACTTGTGAATGGCTCAGTGTGAATTTTTTCAGTGAATTTGATTCAGGATGCTCTCAAGTGGAGGACTGAAGACTCTTATTAAAAATGCTTCTTTCTTTAAATGACGATTCCATTTTCAGCTGCATTAATAAAATCGCACCTGATTCCCACACACTTCAATAAATCACTGAATATTTTTTAATGCAAAGAAGAATAAATGAACGATTGCGTTCTATTACGCTGACCGGTTGCACTCGTTCATGGAAGATTTTACTTTTGGGATTATGCAGCTGACTGAGCAGATACTTGGACTGTTTTCTGACCAGTGCAAGTTCGAGTCCATCGGCCGAAGTCTGCTCCTCTCTGCAGTGTTTCCTCACGCAGTGCGCCTGTCCCACCACCAGGCGGCAGCAAGGCCCTTTGCAACGGGCGCTCCTGGGCTCGAAGTTGAGCTGGGAGGCGCCCAATTTTTCAAAATGGTGTCCGGAAAGCACGCACAGGCGCGCCGGACGCCATCTTCGTGAAGGCGTTTGCGCACGTGCGGATAACGAACGCCGTCATCGCGTAAAGGGTGGAGAATATGGATCAGGTCAGCGTGCAACGCTGATTTAAAGGGACAGATACCATTTTGGCACTCAACACTCCAGCCAAGCATTGGCTTAACCACGAACAGTTGAACGTGTCTTCGAGTGCCTGCAGGACCCCCCACCAGCGCTATTTAAAGGGACCACGCAGGATTTACAGGTTAGTCGCTGGATTATTGCTTCTGACTGCCGAGACATTTGTAACTGTTTTTGGAGGTCTCCTGGACTTCAATACGAGGACGCGGAGACATAGCCTAACATTTAGAGCCAGGACGTGCAGGAGTGAAGTTAGAAAATGCTTCTACACGCAAAGGATGGGAGATGTTTGGAACGCTCTTCTGCAGATGGCAGTTGATGCTAGCTCAATTGTGAATGTTAAATCTGAGATTGATAGATTTCTGTGAACCAAGGGTATTAAGGGATATTGTGCTAAGGCGGGTATATGGAGTTAGGTCACAGGTCAACCATGATCTCATTGAATGGCGGAACAGGCTCGAGGTGCTAAATGCCACTTGCTGCCTCTTGATATGTGCCACCTTCTCCTGCAAGAAAGCGGGACGTGTGTCTGGATGATGTGCCTGTCATGGTTGAATAGCTGCCAGTGTGTGTGTGGCCTGTGAGTCGTGGGTGGGCAGCTTGCAACAGTGGTAATGAGTAAGGGTGAGAGGAAGCATCTGATGGGGAGAGTTGAGTAGTGATGGAAAGAGTTTATTGGTATGTGGGTGATGGGGGTGTAGTGCATGGTGCAGTTGGTTGGAGATGCCACTTGACAGTTGACCTCACTCACCTTGACCTCTCATGTCAAAGCATTGAACTTCTTCCTGCACTGCATCCATGTTGATGATGCTGTGTGCCTGGCATTGACTTCGTCCCCCACTGCCTCTTGGATATATATCTGGAGGGCCTTTTCCCCCCGAGGGTATAGGATGCCCCTCCATCTGTCCTCCTCTTGTACCAAGGCCTCTGGTGCATCAGCAGAGAACCTTGGTGCACGCTCTCTCGCAGGCCTGGTATAAACTCAGATCGGCAGATTGGTGAGGTCTGGTGTGCAGATTGGAGGATGTGGGATTTAGTGGTGCGCAACCTTTATTCAATGTTTTAACATAACTCATCAGTGTGTAAACATAGGGATGGGACCAGCATCTGTGTTTTATGTGTGCGATGTCTGATCTCCGTTCAGACTCCATGTGGAGCTGTATCTTATTTTTTGCAATTGAGAGGGGCAGGCTGCCTTTAAGAGGTGCAGGCTGCCTTTAAGAAGTGCAGGCTGCCTTTAAGAGGTGTGAGCAACTCATGCGATAGCTGGGACCCCCCCTGCTGGTGAGAACACTGAACAGCGTAGCTGGGCCTGGCTGCTGCGCTGCAATCAAGTAAATGAGGAGGCAGCACGAATCTCACATGCTGCCTGCATCGAAACGACCGGGCACGGGTTAATCGCACGCCGCGACCCCCGCGCCCGGATTCGGGGATTATCCAAGTTAACCCCCTATTTGTCCTTCATGCTCTGGGACTGGACCTCGGCCTGGCCTCTGCACATCGACAGTGGCTGGACCCCGATCACCAACGCCCCCTAGCAACGGAAGTGGAGGGGGGGGCGGTGCTGCCATCGTGCACAGATGACCATGCCATGGAAATGGCTGCAGTCTGCTCCTGGTGAACACGGCGATGAATTCCATCCCCAGTCCCTGCTGAGATCATTCATCTTAAGCAGGGCTGAGGCAGGGGCCCGAAAACTGGCCTCAGCACATTTGGCACAGGCAGGGTATCCTTTGTGTCAATGGAACACAGGAACAGGAGAAGGCCATTCAGCCCCTTGAACCTGTTACATAGAAACAGGAGGAGGCCATTCAGCCCTTCGAACCTGTTACATAGGAACAGGAGGAGGCCATTCAGCCCCTCGAACCTGTTATATAGAAACAGGAGGAGGCCATTCAGACCCTCGAACCTGTTACATAGAAACAGGAGGAGGCCATTCAGCCCCTCGAACCTGTTACATAGAAACAGGAGGAGGCCATTCAGCCCTTCGAACCAGTTACATAGGAACAGGAGGAGGCCATTCAGCCCCTCTAACCTGTTACATCGAAACAGGAGGAGGCCATTCAGCCCCTCGAGCCTGTTACATAGAAACAGGAGGAGGCCATTCAGCCCCTCTAACCTGTTACATAGAAACAGGAGGAGGCCATTCAGCCCTTCGAACCTGTTACATAGGAACAGGAGGAGGCCATTCAGCCCCTCTAACCTGTTACATAGAAACAGGAGGAGGCCATTCAGTCCTTCGAACCTGTTACATAGAAACAGGAGGAGACCATTCAGCCCCTCGAACCTGTTACATAGAAACAGGAGGAGGCCATTCAGCCCTTCGAACCTGTTACATAGGAACAGGAGGAGGCCATTCAGCCCCTCGAACCTGTTATATAGAAACAGGAGGAGGCCATTCAGCCCCTCGAACCTGTTACATAGAAACAGGAGGAGGCCATTCAGCCCCTCGAACCTGTTACATAGAAACAGGAGGAGGCCATTCAGCCCCTCGAACCTGTTACATAGAAACAGGAGGAGGCCATTCAGCCCCTCTAACCTGTTACATAGAAACAGGAGGAGGCCATTCAGCCCCTCGAGCCTGTTACATAGAAACAGGAGGAGGCCATTCAGCCCCTCTAACCTGTTACATAGAAACAGGAGGAGGCCATTCAGCCCTTCGAACCTGTTACATAGGAACAGGAGGAGGCCATTCAGCCCCTCCAACCTGTTACATAGAAACAGGAGGAGGCCATTCAGTCCTTCGAACCTGTTACATAGAAACAGGAGGAGACCATTCAGCCCCTCGAACCTGTTACATAGAAACAGGAGGAGGCCATTCAGCCCTTCGAACCTGTTACATAGGAACAGGAGGAGGCCATTCAGCCCCTTGAGTCTGTTATATAGAAACAGGAGGAGGCCATTCAGCCCTTCGAACCTGTTACATAGGAACAGGAGGAGGCCATTCAGCCCCTCGAACCTGTTATATAGAAACAGGAGGAGGCCATTCAGCCCCTCGAACCTGTTACATAGAAACAGGAGGAGGCCATTCAGCCCCTCTAACCTGTTACATAGAAACAGGAGGAGGCCATTCAGCCCTTCGAACCTGTTACATAGAAACAGGAGGAGGCCATTCAGCCCTTTGAGTCTGTTACATAGAAACAGGAGGAGGCCGTTCAGCCCTTTGAGTCTGTTACATAGAAACAGGAGGAGGCCGTTCAGCCCCTCGAGCCTGTTACATAGAAACAGGAGGAGGCCATTCAGCCCCTTGAACCTGTTACATAGGAAGAAGAGGAGACCATTCACCTACCTCGAGCCTGCTCCGCTCTCCAATTAGATCATGGCTGATCTGGATTACTCCCAGCACCACGTACTGGTGAGTATAGCAATAGTAGGATAAGACAGGTTAATGACGTAGCTGGAGCAATGGTGTAGGAGGGAGGGAGGGAGGGCTTCAGATTCCTGGGGCAGTGGGACCAGTTCTGGGGCGGGAGGGACCTGTTCAAGATGGACGGGTTGCACCTGAACAGAGCTGGGACCAACGTTCTTGCCGGGAGGTTAACTAGTGCTGTGGGAGAGGGTTTAGCAGCAAGCAGTTAGGAAGGCGAATGGTATGTTGGTCTTCATTGCAAGAGAATTTGAGTACAGGAGCAGGGCTGTCTCACTGCAGTTACACAGGGCCTTGGTGAGACCACATCTGGAGTATTGTGTGCAGTTTTGGTCTCCTTATCTGAGGAAGGATGTCCTTGCCATGGAGGGAGTGCAACGAAGGTTTACCAGACTGATTCCTGGGATGGGCAGGACTGACGCATGAGGAGAGATTGGGTCGACTAGGCCTATATTCACTAGAGTTTAGAAGAATGAGAGGTGATCTCATCGAAACATATAAAATTCTAACAGGACTAGACAGACTAGATGCAGGGAGGATGTTCCCGATGGCTGGGGAGTCCAGAACCAGGGGTCACAGTCTCAGGATACGGGGTATGCCATTTAGAACCGAGATGACGAGAAATTTCTTCACTCAGAGGGTGGTGAACCTGTGGAATTCTCTATCACAGAAGGCAGTGGAGGCCAAGTCATTAGATGTATTCAAGAAGGAGATAGATATATTTCTTAATGCTAAAGGGATCATAAGAACATAAGAACATAAGCAATAGGAGCAGGAGTCGGCCAATCGGCCCCTCGAGCCTGCTCCGCCATTCAATAAGATCATGGCTGATCTGATCCTAACCTCAAATCTAAATTCATGTCCAATTTCCTGCCCGCTCCCCGTAACCCCTAATTCCCTTTACTTCCAGGAAACTGTCTATTTCTGTTTTAAATTTATTTAATGATGTAGCTTCCACAGCTTCCTGGGGCAGCAAATTCCACAGACCTCCTACCCTCTGAGTGAAGAAGTTTCTCCTCATCTCAGTTTTGAAAGAGCAGCCCCTTATTCTAAGATTATGCCCCCTCGTTCTAGTTTCACCCATCCTTGGGAACATCCTTACCGCATCCACCCGATCAAGCCCCTTCACAATCTTATATGTTTCAATAAGATCGCCTCTCATTCTTCTGAACTCCAATGAGTAGAGTCCCAATCTACTCAACCTCTCCTCATATGTCCGCCCCCTCATCCCCGGGATTAACCGAGTGAACCTTCTTTGTACTGCCTTCTTAAGTATGGACACCAAAACTGTATGCAGTATTCCAGGTGCGGTCTCACCAATACCTTATATAACTGCAGCAATACCTCCCTGTTTTTATATTCTATCCCCCTAGCAATAAAAGCCAACATTCCATTGGCCGTTGGATCAAGGGATATGGGAAAAAAGCGGGAACAGGATACTGAGTTTGACGATCAGCCATGATCATTTTGAATGGCGGAGCAGGCCCGAAGGGCCGAATGGCCAACTCTTGCTCCTATTTTCGATGTTTAAACTAATTTGGCAGGGTGGGTGGGGGGTGAAACATTAGAGAGGAGAGACAAGGTGCACAGAGGGCTGGGAGGGACAAATAGCACTAGAGTAAAGAATAGTTCAGAAATAAGAGAGATCAGACAGGGGGCCAATGCGAGGCAGTCTAAGATGGGTTTGGAGTGCATGTGCGTAAATGCAGGTAGTGTGGTAAATAAGGTTGGTGAGCTGCAGGCTCAAGTCGACACATGGGACTACGATATAGTGGCAATAAGAGACCTGGCTCAAGGAAGGGGAGGACTGGGGACTTAATATTCCTGGCTACAAGGTATTCAGGAAAGAAAGGGAAGGAAAGAAAGGAGGGGGTGGCAGTATTGATCAAAGAAACTATTATAGCACTGGAAAGGGATGATGTAGTTGACAGGTCAAAGTCAGAATCTATTTGGTTAGAATTAAGGAACAATAGAGGGGCAATAACGCAACTGGGTGTATAATATAGGCCACCAAGTAGTAGGAAGGAGAAAGAGGAGCAAATTTGCAGTGTAATCACAGAAAGATGCAAGAACTATAGAGCAGTGATAATGGGGGACTTCAATTATTGTAATGTAGACTGGGATAGTAACAGTGTAAAGGGCAAAGAGGGGGAGGAATTCCTGAAATGTGCACAAGAGAACTTTCTCGAACAGTGTGTTTCCAGCCCTACGAGGAAGGAAGCAGTGCTGGATTTAATTCTGGGGACTGAAGTGGGGCAAATGGAGCATGTTTCAGTGGGGGAGCATTTGGGGAACAGCGATCACAACATAAGGTTTAGAATAGTTATGGAAAATGACAAAGAACAATCAAGCGTATTTAACTGGAGGAGGGCAAATTGCAGTGAGTTGAAAAGGGATCTTGCCCCGGGTGCGTTGGTATCAAAAATTAGTGGACGAAACAGTAATTGAGCAATGGGAGGCCTTCAAGGAGGAGATGGTTCGGGAACAGAGTAGACACGTTCCCACAGGGGGGCGGGGGGAAAGGAAGGGCCTACAAAGCGAGGGCTCCCTGGATGGCCAAAGATATAGGGAGTTAAATTGGTGAACCACCGAATCCGGGTGCGGGCATCGCGGTGCGTGATTAGCCCGGTGGCACCGACTCTGCCAGCATGTTAGATTGGTGCACTAACTTAATTTACTCGATAGATGTGCAGCCTAGAGCCCCAGCTGCGTTCGTCTCTCCATTTTCTCCACTTCTCACCAGCAAAGGTGAGTTGCTCGCACCTCTTAAAGGCAGCCTGCACCTCTTAAAGGCAGCCTGCACCTCTTATTTGCAAGAAAAATAAGATACAAGTCTGCATGGAGTCTGAACGGAGATCAGACATCGCACACGTAAAATACAGATGCAGGACCCGTCCCTATGTTTACAAACTGTTGAGTTATGTTAAAGCATTGAATAAAGGTTGCGCACCACTAAATCCCACATCCTCCAATCTGCACACCAGACCGCACCAATCTGCCGATCTGAGTTTGTACCAGGCCTGCGAGAGTGCGTGCACCAAGGTTCTCTGCTGATGAACTCGAGGCCTTGATGCAAGAGGTGGACAGAAGGAGGGACATCCTATATCCGCAGGAGGGAAGAGGCCCTCCAGACATATGCTCCCGAGGCAGCGGGGGACGAAGTCAATGCCAGGCGCACAGCATCATGAACATGGATGCAGTGCAGGAAGAAGTTCAATGCTTTGACACGAGTGGTCAAGGTGAGTGAGGTCAACTGTCAAGTGGCGTCTCCTACCAACTGCACCATGCACGACACCCCCCATCACCCACATACCAACAAACTCTTTCCATCAGTACTCAACTCTCCCCATCAGATGCTTCCTCTCACCCTCACACATTACCACTGTTGCAAGTCGCCCACCCACAAATCACAGGCCACACACACTGGCAGCTATTCAACCATGACAGGCGCATCACCCAAACATCTTGCAGGACACTCACCGACACACGTCCCGTTTTCTTGCAGGAGAAGGTGGCGCATATCAAGAGGCAGCGGCATTTAGCCCCTCGAGCCTGTTCCGCCATTCAATGAGATCATGGTTGACCTGTGACCTAACTCCATATACCCGCCTTAGTCCCATATCCCTTAATACCCTTGGTTTACAGAAATCTATCAATCTCAGACTTAGAATTCACAAGTGAGCTAGCATCAACTGCCATCTGCAGAAGAGCGTTCCAAACATCTCCCACCCTTTGTGTGCAGAAGCATTTCCTAACTTCACTCCTGCACGTCCTGGCTCTAAATGTTAGGCTTTTTAAAATTATTCGTTCATGGGATGTGGGCGTCGCTGGCGAGGCCGGCATTTATTGCCCATCCCTAATTGCCCCTTGAGAAGGTGGTGGTGAGCCGCCTTCTTGAACCGCTGCAGTCCGTGTGGTGAAGGTTCTCCCACAGTGCTGTTAGGAAGGGAGTTCCAGGATTTTGACCCAGCGACGATGAAGGAACGGCCGATATATTTCCAAGTCGGGATGGTGTGTGACTTGGAGGGGCATGTGCAGGTGGTGTTGTTCCCATGTACCTGCTGCTGTTGTCCTTCTAGATGGTAGAGGTCGCGGGTTTGGGAGGTGCTGTCGAAGAAGCCTTGGCGAGTTGCTGCAGTGCATCCTGTGGATGGTACACACTGCAGCCACAGTGCGCCGGTGGTGAAGGGAGTGAATGTTTAGGGTGGTGGATGGGGTGCCAATCAAGCGGGCTGCTTTGTCCTATGTCCCCTAGTCCTAGTATTCAAATATAGGAGACCTCCAAAAACAGTTACAAATGTCTTGACAGCCAGAAGCAATGATCCAGCTACTAACCTGTAAATCCTGCGTGGTCCCTTTAAATAGCGCTGGTGGGCAGTCCTGCAGGCCATCAAGGACATGTTTAGCTGGCCGCGGTTAAGACAGTGCGTGGCTGCAGCGTTAAGTCCCAAAATGGTGTCTGTCCCTTTAAATCAGCGTCGCACACTGATCTAACGCATATTCCCCCGACTTTACATGCAGCCGGCCTTCGTTATCTGCGCCCGCGGAAACCCCTTCACCAAGATGGCGCCTGCCGCACGTCAAGCGCTATTTTGGAACTTTGGGAGGCCGAAACAGCGAGCGCTACATGGCCGAATTTCTAGCCCATAGAGACTAAAATGAAACAGAGAAAGGAGATTTATGGCATATGTAAGGTTCATAATACAGTCGAGAACCAGGCTGAATACAGAGGAGATTTTAAAAAGGAAATACAAGGGGCAAAGAGAGAATATGAGCATAGATTAGCGGCCAACATAAAAGGGAACGCAAAAGACTTTTATCGACTTATAAATAGTAAAAGGGTAGTCAAAGGAAGGGTGGGGACAAAAAAAGACAATCTCCTTAAGGAGGCAGAGGGTTTGGTGTCCATACTTAAGAAAAGACATACTTGCTCTCGAGGCAGTACAAAGAAGGTTCACTCGGTTAATCCCGGGGATGAGGGGGCGGACATATGAGGAGAGGTTGAGTAGATTGGGACTCTACTCATTGGAGTTCAGAAGAATGAGAGGCGATCTTATTGAAACATATAAGATTGTGAAGGGGCTTGATCGGGTGGATGCGGTAAGGATGTTCCCAAGGATGGGTGAAACTAGAACGAGGGGGCATAATCTTAGAATAAGGGGCTGCTCTTTCAAAACTGAGATGAGGAGAAACTTCTTCACTCAGAGGGTAGTAGGTCTGTGGAATTTGCTGCCCCAGGAAGCTACATCATTAAATAAATTTAAAACAGAAATAGACAGTTTCCTAGAAGTAAAGGGAATTAGGGGTTACGGGGAGTGGGCAGGAAATTGGACATGAATTTAGATTTGAGGTTAGGATCAGATCAGCCATGATCTTATTGAATGGCGGAGCAGGCTCGAGGGGCCGATTGGCCTACTCCTGCTCCTATTTCTTATGTACTAAATGAATACTTTATATCAGTCTTCACTGGAGAAGAGGATACTGCCAATGTTACAGAAGAGGAGGAGGCTGGAGCAATATTGGACAGGACAAAAATAAACGAGGTACTTAAAAGATTAGCATTACTCAAAGTCGAAAAGTCACCCAGTCCAGATGGGATGCATCCTAGGTTACTGAGGGAAGTCAGGGTGGAAATTGCAGAGACTCTGCAATAGATGGTGCCAGAGGACTGTGAATGTTACACCCCTGTTCAAAAAAGGGCAGAGGGATAAACCCAGCAATTACAGGCCAGTCAGCCTAACGTCGGTGATGGGGAAACTTTTAGAGACAATAATCCGGGACAAAATTAATTGGCGCTTGGAAAAGTACGGGCGAATAAATGAAAGTCAGCACGGATTTGTTAAAGGCAAATCATGTTTGACTACCTTGGTTGAGTTCTTTGATGAAGTAACAGAGAGGGTCGATAAGGGCAGTGCGGTTGATGTTATGTATATGGATTTTCAAAAGGCATTTGATAAAGTACCACATGATAGACTTGTTAGCAAAATTAAAGCCTGTGGGATTAAAGGGACAGTGATAGGGTGGATACAAAATTGGCTAAAGATAGAAAGCAGAGAGTAGTGGTGAACGGTTGTTTCTCAGACTGGAGGGTAGTATGTAGTGGTGTTCCCCAGGGGTCAGTATTAGGACAATTGCTCTTTTTGATATATATTAGTGACTTGGACTTCGGTATAGAGGGTAGAATTTCAAAATTTGCTGATGACACTGAACTCGGAAGTGTAGTAAACAATGCAGAGGATAGTAACAAACTTCAGGAGGACATAGACAGACTGGTGGAATGGGCAGACACATGGCAGATGAAATTTAACACAGAGAAGTGTGAAGTGATACATTTTGGTAGGAAGAATGAGGAGAGGCAATATAAACTAAATGGTACAATTTTAAAGGGGGTGCAGGAACAGAGAGAACTGGGGGTGCATACACAAATCTTTGAAGGTGGCAGGACAAGTTGAGAAGGCTGTTAAAAAAGCAGATGGGATCCTTGGCTTTATTAATAGAGGCATAGAGTACAAAAGCAAGGGAGTTATGCTAAACCTTTATAAAACACTAGTTGGGCCCCAGCTGGAGTATTGTGTTCAATTCTGGGCACCACACTTTAGGAAGGATGTCAAGGCCTTAGAGAGGGTGCAGAAGAGATTTACCAGAATGGTGCCAGGGATGAGGGACTTCAGTTATGTGGAGAGACTGGAGAAGCTGGGATTGTTCTCCTTAGAACAGAGAAGGTTAAGGGGAGATTTGATCGAGGTGTTCAAAATCATGAAGGGTTTTGATCGAGTAAATAAGGAGAAACTGTCTCCAGTGGCAGAAGGGTCGGGAACCAGAGGACACAGATTTAAGGCAAAAGAACCAGAGGCGACATGAGGAAACTTCATTTTACGCAGCGAGTTGTTCTGATCTGGAATGCGCTGCCTGAAAGGGCGGTAGAAGCAGATTCAATAGTAACTTTCAAAAGGGAATTGGATAAATACTTGAAGGGAAAACATTTACAGGGCTATGGGGAAAGAGCAGGGGAATGGGACTAATTGGATAGCTCTTTCAAAGAGCCGGCACAGGCACAATGGGCTGAATGGCCTCCTTCTGCGCTGTACCTATGAAAGATTGGGTCTAACCGGAGCTAACATTCCATTAGCCTTTCTGATTACTTTGTGTGGTGTTGTCAGCAGAGTTGGATATCCAACACTCGATTTCTTCATCCAAATCATTGGATGAAGACCATTTGTCCTATCCCCCCAGAAGATGGTCCCTTTATCCCTACTCTTTGTCTCCGACATCCCAACGAGGGCTGAGCTGTGATGCCACCACAGTTGAATGTCTGCTGACACTTGCCAGCAAGGCTCAAACATGAATAATGGCCAGATCCGTGGACGTACCCCAGAAAGACTCAACATCTTGAGAGGAAAGGGTTGGAGAAGGCAGTCGACAGCCAGAGGCCTCTAAATGTCTCGTTTGTTTTGAAAGAATTCTTGGATGAAAGGAGATTTGTAAGTGCTGTCAGGAAGGCCGTTTAATTATTGATTCAATAACTACACCGATACACAAAGCCATACAACTACAAGTGACCAGTGATACAATACCACAGGTATCTATCACATGGAGAATTTCACACAGCAATTGGGAATTCGTCTCGAACAGAGTGAATGGGAAGAGGCTGTCCGATTCGATTCGATTCAATGGGAAGGGGTTTGGTCCATTGGGATTCTGTACAGCGGGAGTGAATGGGAAGGGGTTTGATCCATTGGGATTCTGTATAATGGGAGTGAATGGGAAGGGGTTTGATCCATTGGGATTCTGTACAATGGGAGTGAATGGGAAGGGGTTTGATCCATTGGGATTCTGTACAACGGAGTGAATGGGAAGGGGTTTGGTCCATTGGGATTCTGTATAATGGGAGTGAATGGGAAGGAGTTTGGTCCATTGGGATTCTGTGTAATGGGAGTGAATGGGAAGGGGTTTGATGCATTGGGATTCTGTATAATTGGAGGGAATGGGAAGGGGTTTGGTTCATTGGGATTCTGTATAACGGAGTGAATGGGAAGGGGTTTGATCCATTGGGATTCTGTATAATTGGAGTGAATGGGAAGGGGTTTGATCCATTGGGATTCTGTACAATGGGAGTGAATGAGAAGGGGTTTGGTCCATTGGGATTCTGTATAATGGGAGTGAATGGGAAGGAGTTTGGTCCATTGGGATTCTGTACAATGGGAGTGAATGGGAAGGGGTTTGATCCATTGGGATTCTGTATCATTGGAGGGAATGGGAAGGGGTTTGATCCATTGGGATTCTGTATAATGGGAGTGAATGGGAAGGAGTTTGGTCCATTGGGATTCTGTGTAATGGGAGTGAATGGGAAGGGGTTTGATCCATTGGGATTCTGTACAACGGAGTGAATGGGAAGGGGTTTGGTCCATTGGGATTCTGTATAATGGGAGTGAATGGGAAGGGGTTTGGTCCATTGGGATTCTGTGTAATGGGAGTGAATGGGAAGGGGTTTGGTCCATTGGGATTCTGTATAATGGGAGTGAATGGGAAGGAGTTTGGTCCATTGGGATTCTGTGTAATGGGAGTGAATGGGAAGGGGTTTGGTCCATTGGGATTCTGTACAATGGGAGTGAATGGGAAGGAGTTTGGTCCATTGGGATTTTGTATAATGGGAGTGAATGGGAAGGAGTTTGATCCATTGGGATTCTGTATAATGGGAGTGAATGGGAAGGGGTTTGATCCATTGGGATTGTCCAAACTCGTGTACAATCTCGACCAATAAATGTATTGCTGGCGATGCCCACGTCCGAAGAATGAAAAAACAAGGCCAACCATGAGAGGACAGTTTTCTTGCACTTTGCACCTCTTTGTAAAGCCTGCGGCCTTCTGTTCATTCTCCGAGGTGCTGACTCGCTCGGGTCCTGTCCCACGGGTGTCACGTCACGGCCAGTCAGCCGGACGGGGGTGAGCGGCGGTGGGATATTCAACTGTGGGGGGCATCACCGCCATGCCCGGGCCAGAAACCGGGCCCAAAATCTACGCCCGGGCGTATCAGGAGCTGGAGGGCCCGAGCTGGTATCCACCCCCTCCCCACCACGCGGCCCTGGTTTCATTTTACAGACTGACTCCCCTTTGCCGACAATCCCCGAGTCTCATACCTGCGGACGTCAGCTAGTGGAACACGTGTTGTGCAGGGGCCGGGGGGGAGGAAGAGGGGGGATGGGGGTCTGCGAGACTGAAGGGCCTGCACTGACAGATCAAAGGGACGAGCAATTAGAGAGCGGAAGGCTCATTAGCATCTAATAAACCCACCGGAGCTGCTCAGAACTGACGCTCGAGGGAATGACCTGAATGGCTTTCTTGCCCCCCCCCATCCCCAGCTCTGTCTAACCTCCCCGACACAGGCTGGCACCCAACTCCCCCTCAGCCCCCGTCTTTCCACCCCTTGCAATAAAATCTTCACTTGCGGTTTATTTTGCAAGGATTCAGTCTTGTCTGCCGAACGGCTTATTTTGGCTTTAAGTATCGGACTCCTGGGATCTCATTAAAGCAATTGAATTTTACACACACACTCACACACAAAAATACAAGTCCTCCTGACTCTGGCCCCAATTAGCTGCCTCATTTGAGAATCTATTAACCCCCGTGCGCCCAAAGCTGGGGATGCAGACAGCTGCCGCTACGCTAAAACCCAATGGGAGATCATCGGTCACATGCGAGACCAACAGAGGGACCTGCCCTCTGCCTCTTCCACCTGTCGTCTCACTGATCTCTTCACAGAATCATGTCATAAAATATTTGCATTGATATAGCGCCTTTCACGACCTTGGGACGGCCCTTTACAGCCAACGAGGCACCGTAGAAGTGTCGGGAAACGGGGCAGCCAAATTACGCACAGCAAGATCCCACAAAACAGAACAGTAATAATGACCAGATACTCTGTTTTCAGTGATGTTTGAGGGATAATTCTTGGCCCAGGACACTGCTCTGTTTCCAATAGTGGACGTGGGATCTTTTATGTCCACCTGAGAGGGCAGACGGGGCCTCCGTTTAACGTCTCATCCGAAAGACGGCACCTCCGACAGGGCAGCGCTCCCTCAGTACCGGCACTGGATTATGGCCTCGAGTCTCTGGAGTGGGACTTGAACCCACATGATTCAGAGGGGAAACGTGCGACCCACTGAGCCACATCCGAGAGGATCTACTCGGGGATCCCCCCACCCCCTCTCTGGCTTTCTCCAATCGGGCACTCAACACTTACCTCTG
This sequence comes from Heptranchias perlo, assembly GCF_035084215.1. Taxonomy (NCBI): domain Eukaryota; kingdom Metazoa; phylum Chordata; class Chondrichthyes; order Hexanchiformes; family Hexanchidae; genus Heptranchias; species Heptranchias perlo. Next base: position 31,846,034 of record NC_090344.1, on the reverse strand, counting down.
ACTCCGACTAGGCCTCCGAAGGCGGTAGGTTTGTTCCTCTCGGGGAGGGAGTGGGGTGGTGCGTCTGTCCCTTGCCGATGCCTCGTTGCCTCTTCTGGCGAGTGCTGTCGTCGACTATACCGGGCTTCTCTTGGAGGTGAGAAACGGGCAATGGATTGTCCATACGCGGGAGCAGGTGTTTCAAAATGGAGTTTACGCTGCCATCCTTCAACTGATCGAGAGCCCAGACTCGAGAGCATGACCTGGCGACCCGACGGTCAAGCCAGGCCGAGATTTGACCTTTAAGCCCGATTTAGGCGAAACCCAAGTGCCTGGAGAAGTTAACTCAGTGCCAGCGCTGGAAGGGTTAATCTGCATGCGCACTGATAATCGAGGGCCATGATCACAGGAGGGAAATAGGCACTGGACACAGAAGTGATAAAATAAACCATTTCGTCAAATAGCCCTGGCAGGTGTCTCAGGTAAATTAATTACGTAGTTATCACATTTAAAAAAAATTCATTCTCAGGATGTGGGCGTCGCTGGCGAGGCCGGCATTTATTGCCCATCCCTAATTGCCCCTTGAGAAGGTGGTGGTGAGCCGCCTTCTTGAACTGCTGCAGTCCGTGTGGTGAAGGTTCTCCCACAGTGCTGTTAGGAAGGGAGTTCCAGGATTTTGACCCAGCGACGATGAAGGAACGGCCGATATATTTCCAAGTCGGGATGGTGTGTGACTTGGAGGGGAACGTGCAGGTGGTGTTGTTCCCATGTACCTGCTGCCCTTGTCCTTCGAGGTGGTAGAGGTCGTGGGTTTGGGAGGTGCTGTCGAAGAAGCCTTGGCGAGTTGCTGCAGTGCATCCTGTGGATGGTGCACACTGCAGCCACTGTGCGCCGGTGGTGAAGGGAGTGAATGTTTAGGGTGGTGGATGGGGTGCCAATCAAGTGGGCTGCTTTGTCCTGGATGGTGTCGAGCTTCTTGAGTGTTGTTGGAGCTGCACTCATCCAGGCAAGTGGAGAGTATTCCATCACACTCCTGACTTGTGCCTTGTAGATAGACCCATTGTATTAAAAGGTTAGGGGATAGGTTAACTCCAGTGTGTTACTTTCTAGCTGTGAACAAAGAAAATTTATTCTGGTAAATCAGGAGCTGCTCCATGTCCTGGATAAGTGTGGAGAGACTGGAGAAGCTGGGATTGTTCTCCTTGGAACAGAGAAGGTTGAGAGGAGATTTGATCGAGGTGTTCAAAATCATGAAGGGTCTGGACAGAGTAGATAGAGAGAAACTGTTCCCATTGGCGGAAGGGTCAAGAACCAGAGGACATAGATTTAAGGCGATTGGCAAAAGAACCAAAGGTGAGATGAGGAAAAACTTTTTTACACAGCGAGTGGTTGTGATCTGGAATGCACTGCCCGAGGGGGTGGTGGAGGCAGATTCAATCATGGCCTTCAAAAGGGAACTGGATAAGTACTTGAAAGGAAAAAATTTGCAGGGCTACGGGGATAGGGCGGGCGAGTGGGACGAGCTGGATTGTTCTTGCAGAGAGCCAGCACGGGCTCGGCAGGCCGAATGGCCTCCTTCTGTACTGAAACCTTTCTATGATTCTCTAATACATTTTGGCAGGAAGAATGAGGAGAGGCAATATAAACTAAATGGTACAATTCTAAAGGGGGTCCAGGAACAGAGAGATCTGGGGGTATATGTGAACAGTTCGTTGAAGGTGGCAGGACAGGTTGAGAAAGTGGTTAAAAAAGCAAACGGGATCCTGGGCTTTATAAATAGAGGCATAGAGTACAAAAGCAAGGAAGTTATGATGAACCTTTATAAAACACTGGTTCGGCCACAACTGGAGTATTGTGTTCAATTCTGGGCACCGCACTTTGGGAAAGATGTGAAGGCCTTAGAGAGGGTGCAGAAAAGATTTACTAGAATGATTCCAGGGATGAGGGACTTTAGTTACGTGGATAGACTGGAGAGTCACGACTGCCTTTAAGTAGGGAATAACCCCTCCTCCCAGTGCCCCCTTTAAATATGGAATAACTCCCCCTCCCAGTGCCCCCTTTAAATATGGAATAACTCCCCCTCCCAGTGCCCCCTTTAAATATGGAATAACTCCCCCTCCCAGTGCCCCCTTTAAATATGGAATAACTCCCCCTCCCAGTGCCCCCTTTAAATATGGAATAACTCCCCCTCCCAGTGCCCCCTTTAAATAGGGAATAACCCCCCCTCCCAGCGCCCCCTTTAAATATGGAATAACTCCCCCTCCCAGTGCCCCCTTTAAATATGGAATAACCCCCCCCCACTCCCAGTGCCCCCTTTAAATAGGGAATAACCCCCCCCTCCCAGTGCCCCCTTTAAATAGGGAATAACCCCCCCCCAGTGCCCCCTTTAAATATGGAATAACCCCCCCCACTGCCCCCTTTAAATTTGGAATAACCCCCCCCCAGCACCCCCTTTAAATATGGAATAACCCCCCCCCCAGTGCCCCCTTTAAATATGGAATAACCCCCCCCCTCCCAGCGCCCCCTTTAAATATGGAATAACCCCCCCCTCCCAGTGCCCCCTTTAAATAGGGAATAACCCCCCTCCCTGTGCTCCCTATAAATAGAATAAACCCCGTGCCCCCTTTAAGGAGAATAAACCCCCTTCCCAGTGGCCCCTTTAAAGAGAATAAACCCCATGTCCCCTTTAAGGAGAATGACCCCCCCCCCTCCCAGTGCCCCCTTTAAATAGGAGATAAAGACCCTCCCCGTGCCCCCCTTCACACAGAGGCAAGACTCCAACATCCTCACCACAAAAGTGAGGGGTGCAAGGTCCCCGGGGTAGGGGGCGGGGGTGGAGCAAGAGCGTCAGAGTTCAGTGCCGACGTCCTCCCAGTCTCACCCGGTTGATCAGCCATTTCCCAGAATACACAAGCCTGTTCAGGAACAAATGAATCGCGGCCCTGGACCATGGCGACTCAGAGACCCTGCCCCCACCTCACCCACGCCGAAAGAGGAAGCATCATTCCGGAATGGTACAGTCCGTTTCCTCCCCCCCCTCAATAGGGTTGCCAACTCTGGGTGGCAGATTCCTGGAGGTTCCAGGTTTGCCCCCAGGGGGGGTCCTTAATTCCCGTAGCCGGCACAGGCACGACGGGCTGAATGGCCTCTTTCTTGTGCCGAACCTCTGAATGATACCAACACTGGACCTCAGACAGCGAAGGCAAAGGGAAACTCCATTTTATTGAGAGTAACATTCACTTTTACCCCCCCCCCAAAATTTACATTTGTCGCTTCTGTTTATTTACACATCGGACACACAAAAGGACGTTCTCTCTCGAAACTTCCGTTTCCCACGGACAGAAAAACGCTAACGTTAGATCTGTAAAAATCCTAAATACAAAGAATTTTTCATATACAATAGGTTTATGCAGAAAAATTTATACATTTTTTTTTAAAAACAAAGCAAAAATAAAACACAAGAGACCGGGGACGTTGTGGACGAACGGACAGGAAGTGGGGGACCGGCCGGGAGATACCAATGGACAGGAAGTGGGGGGTCGGGAGATACCAATGGACAGGAAGTGTGGGGTCGGGTGATACCAACGGACAGGAAGTGTGGGGTCGGGAGCTACCAACGGACAGGAAGTGTGGGGTCGGGAGATACCAACGGACAGGAAGTGTGGGGTCGGGAGATACCAACGGACAGAAAGTGTGGGGTCGGGTGATACCAACGGACAGGAAGTGTGGGGTCGGGTGATACCAACGGACAGGAAGTGTGGGGTCGGGTGATACCAACGGACTGGAAGTGGGGGGTCGGGAGATACCAACGGACAGGAAGTGGGGGGTCGGGAGATACCAACGGACAGGAAGTGTGGGGTCGGGAGATACCAACGGACTGGAAGTGGGGGGTCGGGAGATACCAACGGACAGGAAGTGTGGGGTCGGGAGCTACCAACGGACAGGAAGTGTGGGGTCGGGTGATACCAACGGACAGGAAGTGTGGGGTCGGGAGCTACCAACGGACAGGAAGTGTGGGGTCGGGAGATACCCAACGGACAGGAAGTGTGGGGTCGGGAGCTACCAACGGACAGGAAGTGTGGGGTCGGGAGCTACCAACGGACAGGAAGTGTGGGGTCGGGTGATACCAACGGACAGGAAGTGTGGGGTCGGGAGATACCAATGGACAGGAAGTGTGGGGTCGGGTGATACCAACGGACAGGAAGTGTGGGGTCGGGAGATACCAATGGGCAGGAAGTGGGGGATCGGGAGATACCAATGGACAGCTGACCGAGGGAAGGTTCTCCCCGTTTTAGCCTCTTCCCCTCCCCGTGCTTCGAATTGACGACTTATCTTAAAAGACAAACGCTGTGCTCAAGACGGGGAGAGGAACCTTTCCTCATTTTGGGAATTCCACTGTGCCATCCAACATGGCGGACGGTGGCCGCCCCCTGGCAAAGACCCACCGAGGGCAGCGACTCGCACTCGGATTATGGCCCCACTTGCCCACCCAGCACAGGTTCTGCGAGCGGAGAGAGCGGCAGCGTGCAATTCGACCATGGGGGGCCTCACAGCCGAGCCCGCTCCCCCCCCCCCCCCACCGCCCCTTTCGCCCGAGATCAACGGAGAGCGGCGAGGAGCATGATTTCTTTGGTGTGGGAGGAGGAGTGAGTGAGTGAGTGAGTGAGCATTCGGAGACCCTACCTCGCCCGCCCGAGGCCCAGGATCAGAGGGCGTCTGAGCTGGTCAGCTGGGTTCAGCACAGGCCGGGCCCAGCCTCCTTCAAGGTCCCACTTCACCCAGTAACTTCACATTTAAAACCCGGTTTCTGTGTGAAAAAAACCCTCTCGCACGGTCAGCTTGAGGGGGCGTTGCGGGGGGCACCGGTGTCTGCTCCTCTGGCGGTGCGCCTCGATCAGGAGGGACCCAGACAGCGCCACCCACAAACTGCCTCCACCATTCAGCAACGCTCGAGCTCTCGAGGCACTGACGCAGCGAGTCGTTACAGACTGGAAGGCGCGGCCCGAAAGGGCGGCGGAAGCAGATTCAATAGTAACTTTCAAAAGGGAACTGGATAAAGACTTGAAAAGGCAGAAATTTGCGGGCCGACGGGGATAAGAGCAGGGGGAGTGGGGACTAATTGGAGAGCTCTTTCAAAGAGCCAGCACAGGCACGACAGGCTGAACGGCCTCCTTCCGCTGCTGGAACATACTACGATTCCAGGAACATAGGAACAGGAGTAGGCCATTCAGCCCCTCGAGCCTGCTCCGCCATTTGATAAGATCATGGCTGATCTGTGATCTAACTCCATATACCTGCCTTTGGCCCATATCCCTTAATACAAAACCCTGGTTAGACCGCACCTGGAGTACTGTGAGCAGTTCTGGGCACCGCACCTTCGGAAGGACATATTGGCCTTGGAGGGAGTGCAGCGTAGGTTTACTAGAATGATACCCGGACTTCAAGGGTTAAGTTACGAGGAGAGATTACACAAATTGGGGTTGTATTCTCTAGAGTTTCGAAGGTTAAGGGGTGATCTGATCGAAGTTTATAAGATATTAAGGGGAACGGATAGGGTGGATAGAGAGAAACTATTTCCGCTGGTTGGGGATTCTAGGAGTAGGGGGCACAGTCTAAAAATTAGAGCCAGACCTTTCAGGAGTGAGATTAGAAAACATTTCTACACACAAAGGGTGGTAGAAGTTTGGAACTCTCTTCCGCAAACAGCAATTGATACTAGCTCAATTGCTAAATTTAAATCTGAGATGGATAGCTTTTTGGCAACCAAAGGTATTAAGGGATATGGGCCAAAGGCAGGTATATGGAGGTAGATCACAGATCAGCCATGATCTTATCAAATGGCGGAGCAGGCACGAGGGGCTGAATGGCCTACTCCTGTTCCTATGTTCCGACGAATTTGCCATTTCTCCGCACCTCAGGCCTCTCCCCCGGGGAGCTGATGCAGGACCCGGGGAGCTGATGCAGGGAAAGGGGAAAGGAAGGAATTGTCAATTTTACCAGAATTATGATTGTCTCGCTCGATAATGCCTCCCTCTTCACACCCCCATCTGTCTCAGGGCACCATGGCGACTGCGATCGGGGGGCATTGCAATTCTGAAATGAACACAGAGGTGCAGAAGGGCGCCCCCCCAGTTGGTCTGGGCTGAACCAGACTGCCCCCCACCGCCTAGCACTACCGTGCGCCTCCCCCCCAGCTCCGTCATGTAAACCAGGCAGGTGCGAGAGCGATCTACGACCTCCACCTCACTTCCTGCTCCCTCTTCCACCCCCCACTCCCAATCCCCTTCTCTCTGCTTGGGCATGGCCAAACCTGCTCAGGGTTAGGACAGCGCAACCCCAGCCCTGCTCCTTATACAACCATTTCCTTCCCGCGGGCACAGGAGCCTGGCTGATATCCCCAGCCCCTCCCCCGCAAGGACTCCTCAACTAAACGTCCTCCCGACCTCGGCCGAGATCGGGGGAAACTTAGCTCCCCCCCCCCCCGGACCAGGGATGTAGTCCGGGCCCTTTGGGTGTCGCGATGGCAGCTACCCCTTCTCCCAGGGAACCAGTTGTCTCAATCGAAAAGTGGCCTGGTTGATCATTATACCTGACCCCCCCCCACATTCAGGGAAGGTGAAAGTTCAAAGGGCACCTCATGTCAAGCACAGGTACTGGAATGGAGCCCGGGGTGGGGGGGGGGGCCTTGAAACAGAGAGAGAGAGGGGGAGGGGGGAAGAGAGAAAGAGAGGAGAAGGGAGAGAGAAGGAGA